>NC_139932.1:12148848-12251848 GCF_963514095.1 Eutrigla gurnardus | reverse complement strand
GCCCACATTGTCACTCCCTGATGGTCTAGTGGCTAGGATTCGGCGCTCTCACCGCCGTGGCCCGGGATCGATTCCCGGTCAGTGATTTAGCCCTCATTCTCACTCCCTGATGGTCTAGTGGCTAGGATTTGGAGCTCTCACCGCCGTGGCCCAGGTTTGATTCCCGGTCAGGCAAGGCTTGAAGCTCTGACTTTTGATTCGTAACTCCAATGTGAGACTGGGTGACTGCAAGATTTAAATCCATGTCAACGTCTGCCCATATTTGCACTTCCTGATGGTCTAGTGGCTAGGATTTGGCGCTCTCACCGTTGCGTCCCCTGTTTGATTCCCTGTCAGGGAATTCAATGAATGCTTGAAGCTTTGAATTTTGATTCGTAACTCCAATTTGAGACGGGGTGACTGCATGATTAAGATCCATGTCAACGTCTGCCCTGATGGTCCAGTTGCTATGATACGTTGCTTTCACTATCCTAGTCAGGGATTTCAATGAAGTACAGTAGTCCATTGACAAGAAAAATTTGCATCACAAACATCTAATCATAATTATGTATTAAATACAGAAAATAAAATCATGAGGTAGATAAATGTAGTAGACTTACTTTGAAATCTCCACCTCTCCATCTGATTATGTCTTGAAGACAAGGTGAAGTATTTTTACATGAATTCATTGTCTGTTGTCCATTTAAATATCTCAACAGTTTTTGAAATTCTGCATCTACATCTGAGGGTAAAAATGTATATTTCAGTGTGATCAACACCTAAACCCAACACCATAACAATAACCACAGTAAATGTGTTATAAAGCTGCTTGCATTTAATTATTTCAATTGTTGATTAGTGTGGCCGTTATTTTCCTGAACCCCTCAAATTTGAGAGGCTGGAAATAACTGAAACTATTACGTGAATTTATCAGTGTTCATTTTTCCTCTTGTTGTTTTATTACAGAAACAAAATTAATGGGTATAGCTTTCGGCCCACACTCCGAAGCAGAAGGTGGCGGTAATGTGCCTAATAAACTGGTGGCCGATCCTGTATTGTCCTGGGCCATAGATGAAATGGGATAACCGATTCAGTGTGGCGAACTGGCGGTCGTAGCTTTAAGAAACGGTCGTTGTATTCGGTCTCCGTTCAAAGAACCGGCTCTTCGGACAGACCGGCATCATCAGGGCTCGGTGTTTGTTTGCGGGGTACAGATATTACACCAAACCCCAACTCCTCTCTAAATGTATGTGTCCATGTCGGACCAACTTGAGCTCCACCGACGCCAAGCGGAACTACGAGGAACCGTGTAACGTTTCCAAATGTTGCATTTCTCTATAACAAGTAACGTTAATGTTAGTTAGACGCAAGCATAAGGTTACCATTTCAACCGGGCGTTAGCTAGCTTAGCTTGCTAACCGTTGTGGTTGTAGGTATTTATCTAGCAGTAGAGTTGAGCGTTTGTCAGTCAACTTGTGCATTTTATTATTCCATAACAGTTAATGTACATCCCTCACAAAGTCTTAGGGGATAGTGCACCCTAGCTCAAGTTTTTGCAATAACAAAATGAAGAATGAGTCGTTAGCTAGGACTTCCGGTTCCCTGTTTTCAAAGTAAGAGGTTGGAATTCATCAAACGTTAACGTCTCATTTTTCGGACTTGGAAGATAATGAAGAGCAAGGAATTGGATGGCAAGTAGTAACTTACATTTTGTCTCCCGCATGTACATTTCTATGTACATACACACAGATTGATGACATAAGAGAGATGACTGCAGACTTAATTTAACGAGATAAACTCTTTCTAAGTGATTTGACATTATTTATTTGTTGTGCAAAAATGTCAAAAGGATCATTAGGCTTAACCAGCCTTTGGATACTTATATGCTTTACTGGGTATACTTCAGTCCTTAAGCAAAAGTAGTTAATTTACATTGAACACGGGACATAAAGTGTCTTATTAAAGGAGCTGCATAACATTTTCATTGCCCCTTGTCACATATAAGTGTTTTTCCTTCAGTTTTATGATGACCCGTCAGAGCAGGTCTACCTAATTAAAAGGGGGTTGTCCACAGAGTCCCACATAACTTGCACATGTTTTTTGTTTTTTTTTATCAGATTTTGGTCCTCTGTTACACTGACATCCTGTCTCGGATGCTCTTTGTGTGAGCGAGAGATCCCTGCACGCCACAACTGCGTCATTTGTTCACATTTATATCAATTACATGAAATGTGGCACATGACTCACAACATGCAAAACACATTTCGATGAAGCAATTTAGGATTGTGGTTGAATAAAAAGAAGTCACCAAAATGCAATGTAAAAAAATGATTGAATAAAGGGAGGCAGATGAGTTACCGTAATATGACTATGATAGTTGCACATTTACGGTTAAGATGGTGTTGAGCTGTTGCACCAATAATCGCTTGTGTAATTAAAATAAATAAAAGACACAGAAAGAAAGTTGAAGAATTTATAAGATACATAAACACATACAATGGTGGAATATACATCTATACAAGTTACGTATATGTAATATAACATATACACATAATAATAGAAGTACTTCTATTTGTGTAGTCTATTTTATATTTAGCAGAGTATGCTAGATTATGAGTGTTTTGCTGTTAATGCATATTAGGTCAGATTTTGAATGCAGACCCTTGGCGTGTATTTTTCTTATGTTGGTAGTGGTAATTTTCTGAACGCTTCTCACCTTTTAAACAAACAAACACCCACTTTTCAGGTCGGCGCTAAATGCAAAGCAAATTGCGCCATCTAGTCCAAAAGTCTGAATTGCCCGGTTGATCCGGTCTTCGTCAGCCAACCAGGAAAGAGGGCTTGCCGTGATCTGGACTGAGGCGGATGAGACCAGAAACCTTTGTTCTGTCTCTACTCCAAAAAGCGAGATTTGAAAAAAAAAAAAAAAAAAAAAAAAAGCGAGAGTCTTGCCAACGCTTCCTGCAAAATCGCGCTCGCGCTTCTGTGCGTTTTGCGGTCGCCGATGGATGTTTTATTAATCATAAATTAGCAGACTTGATTCATTAGGTTTTCTCATATTTTTTTCCCGATCGCTACAACCCAGAGGGCGACATCTGCTCGTTTTTTTTTCTCCCTTGTCAGCTGCTAAATGGAAATAAAACGGGGAACTGAAAGTGGAAGCAATCGAGGTGCGTGGAATGGGAAAAGGAAAGCACGTTTTGTAATGATCCGCGATCTCTTGTCTTTTATCAGCGACTTTACATGTATTGCTTGTGTTCCGTATCATGTTCCTGCAGCGAGCGTGCAGGACTGACCTGATCCGCTGTAGCGTCTCCCAAGTGCTGGTTTATTTCCATCACTCCTCCAGAGGCTCAGTGATCTCCCTCATTGATGGATGTGAACATTATTCGATTCCCTTTTTTCCCCTCTCTAGCTTCCTATACAGACGGGATTATGTGTTCTACCGCAGGATGCGAGTTTG
The DNA here is from genome assembly GCF_963514095.1 of Eutrigla gurnardus. Classification (NCBI taxonomy): domain Eukaryota; kingdom Metazoa; phylum Chordata; class Actinopteri; order Perciformes; family Triglidae; genus Eutrigla; species Eutrigla gurnardus. Next base: position 12,248,406 of record NC_139932.1, on the reverse strand, counting down.
TTTTGAGTTTGGTGGATGCTGTTGTCGGTACACCTGAGCACCGTTACGTCGTTATTTGAGCAGGCGCTTTGCCACTATAAATGAAGTTCACCCGTGCACGGTGTGCCCTTTGCCAGCATGGAAAGCATCGGGGAGGATGTTATTGACACACAGATTGCTTGTTGAAGTGCTGATAGATTCTGTGCACTGTGGTTAATACAACTGCCACTGCTGTTTTGCACTTTTTCCCCTGAAGAGGGCTTTTGGAATCATTTTTTTCTTGTCCAAACAACAACAATGCAGTTTAGCAGATGGGGAAATTACACCAGCCTGTCTGCTCCCAGACTGTCTGTGGTACAGCGGGTATTATTAATGAAAATATTTCTTTCTGCTGCAACATAATAATCTAACATGATCATCTAAAATCCATTGCTGTTTGTTAGAGAAGCTACATTCTGTCGCCATGCATTGCCGTCGATGTGAGCATCATCGGAAATTAATGTTTCGCTTTAGTTCGTCGCGTTGACATATTTCTCTTTTTCACAAGTAGGAGTGAGACAGTCTAGATAAAATCCTCTGTTGCAGCAAATGTAATATTATTTTTCTGTTTCTGTTCCTTTTCTCGGGCTTTTCAGTCTTATCACAGAATTTTCCTCGGACATGAGCATCTGATTGTTCTATGAAAAGTTAATTTATAGAATATTCAGATGATTGTGTCTTTCTTTGACTGTGCCTGATAAAAGAGCACTTAGTGGCACTGATGCAAAGGTTATATTAAAGTCCAATATTGCCAATTTTCTGTTAATATGATATAAATGGTGTGACTAAATTTATATTGTCAATGATCATTTTGCCCAAACCCTTTGGACCCGTTTCCTCAACTAATTGTGAAGAGACATCTGATGAGGAATATGAACCATAAAACTGTAATTCAACCAACAGAGATGTGTGCAGATGTTTCATGTTACCTGCTTATTGGGTTACCTGGCGTGGGTAGTTTACTCCTGCTCCTGTTTACTATCAGGTTGTGGGTAATTTGAAACACTCACTGTCCCCTGTTAATGCACAGAAACTATTTATAGATGATAACTGGCCGGATCAAAATCATTTTAATTGTCAATTACATGAAATGTTGAACCCTTTTTTTCTTCCTCCGCCCCCCAGGTAATGATCGTCCAGGCCACTATCTACGCCTGCTGGCCCCACCCTTGCAGCTTTTGTCAGCCGCAGTGTGGCAAGTAGTGCAGCAGGGACTTGTGGACCACTATGGGATGCTGGAGGAGTTTGTTACCATGGTGACGGAACTGGTCCCAGAGCTGATGAGCTACAGTCAGAGGGCTCAGCTCATCCTGGGTCTCAGGGCCAGGGTCAGTAATATAAGCACTATGCAATCATACCATGGTGACACTTTTACTTGTTTTAGGCCTTTTTCTCTCAAAGTTAAAGACGCACATTTAAAATGTGTAAGCAATCTTAAGTAGCTATTGAGTATATATGTGATGTGAGTATTCTCCCTCACTTATATCTATTGATTTCCTGTCATCCATTTAAAATCAGGTGGGTCCAACACTTGAAGACAAAGTCACACAATTTAACTTTGTACAACACAGAAAAGAGCGCAAAGATGAAACAAAGTTCTTCAGTAGTTGTAGTCCTGTGTCCCACCAGGAGGAAACCAGGATTATTGTGTGTGTTTTCTCATTCAGCTGGTTCTGGAGATGTGTCGAGGTGGGGACCCAGTGGACATGCAGACCATTCAGCCACATCTGGACAGAATTAAAGCTCCTGTCAGCACTGCAAAGGATCACCATGTGAGTAAACAGTCACTGGCAAACACAGCTGTTTTCATTGTGTGGAAGTTGACTGGCTAAGTTATGAAAGATTGAGTCACGTGACTACAGGGTTGTTTACTCGAGTGTGTATTGAATTGTAAAAGTCGAGCTAAAACGTGGACTACAATATAGTCGCATGTGTCGTCAAGTGTTTGTTTTTGTGTTCACAGGTAACCATTAACCAGGTGGAGGAGTCAGAGGTTAACTTTGTGGAGTTGGTGCATTCATTACTGGAGGATCCCTCGGAAAGAAAATATTTTTTCCAAGTGAGACAACACTCTTTCCTTTTTACCTGATCCTAATATATCTTGTATACATTGCACAACCTATATGCATCTCTCTCTCTTAATCTGTCTCTCTTTCTCATTTGCAGGAAATCTTCCCTGTGTATTTTGGGCCAAAGTATGATGCTGCACTCGAGATGCTGGTGTGGGAGTTCATATCCAGACTGGAGCAGCTGCTGCCAGTTCCGGACATCACACAGGTGCCATGTTTCTTTGCAACTCTTGCTTCTAATTTACCTTGTTGTGATTTGTGTGTCTTTTCTGTGAAAATTCAAATGTCTAAATTGATCTTCAGCCATATTCGCACGGGACTACCTGGGAAAGCCAGGTCATCTGTGATCTTAATCCCATGCAAATCTGTCATGTCCATAATTGGTCAAGTGAAAAAACCTGTGGAAATATATTTCACCAAACGCAGTGCTAGTATTCAGGCCTTTCTTCAGCCACCCTGCTGCTGACATTCAGCAGCAGTGCTTATGTAACAGCTCCAATTCAGGCTACGGTTATATCCCTATTTTGTTACCTGCCCTCTGCAGCGTTGATGTGAAGCTACCCGGGGAGGTTGCCAGGCCCTTTGAGAGGTCTGCACTTCTCCTTTAGTTTCTTCCTTGTATTCCTCTATCAGAATAAACTAGACGCAACACAGAAGTGTATCACCGGGAGATAGCTCTGGCGTTACTCCAACCGAATCACTTTTTTTTCCAGGCTGTGGCACACGGGCTCAGTGCAGGGGCTCATCTGTCTACACCACTGACCCAGAGACAGATATAGAGGAAGGTTAACAGGATACAGGTGCAACACTGTGTCCCAGTGGACTGCTTCCTTTTCTCCCTTTTCCATAGCAAGCAGTGACAGAGTAGCTATATAACAGTGTTAGATTAGCAGTTACATGCTCATTAGACCATCACTCTAATATATTAAACTTGTAAGGAAGCACGGCAGCGTGGCAGAAACACAAGTTTAAAGGAACACAACGTTATTTTTGCATTTTAACTCACTGTGACTCGTTTGGCAGTGTAAAAAAGTCTAGAGTGCACGATTACTAAAGCTGGTAACTTGATATCTCTTCTCAGTTGGCGGCCTTGCTCGGAGACGCTCCGTCATTCCTAAACGACTGTTTACAATCCACTTTCCCACCAGAGGAAATTAAGGGTGTACTTGAGCACCACAGAAACCTCGGCCATTTTGAAGAGAAAGGTAATGAAACAGAATATGCGAATGCATTTGCAGTTTAGAAGAACACTCTGGAACATGTCTGCTTGTCATGTCATCCACCCAATCCTCATAGACAGATTTGGCATTTTTACTCCAGGTTGTTTCATCAAACGGCAGAAAAAATTATTTAAGCGTTAAAGCTTTTAAATGGTTTTGAAGAGAAAGATGAAAATGAATGTTTTTCTTGTCTGTTGAATAATGTTTGAACCAAGCTTGGGTCTAATTAACAGTATTTCTTTCCAATGCGTAGATCCTAGGTTATTACCGATGGATGACTGCATCCTCTCCTCCCTGTCTCTGCCTCCTGGGACCAAATCTGTCACAAACACCACCTCATCCTCACCTGCTCTCAAAGATTCAAACCCTCCAGAGCACAAAGAACATCCCGACGCTGTCTCCGACTTGAGCAGCCTGGAGAGGGCATTGAGGAGGAGCTCTGAGACTGTGAGACAAAGACTGAAGGACACAAGAGAGTCGGGCAGCTGGCAGCTGCAGGTTGGGGGCGGGGACATTTCTCAGGAGAGCATTGTGCAAAACTCTGACAGTGCACAACATTCTGATGAGACCATAGACCACGCTACGCCTAATGAGACTGTGGACACAGATCCAGCAGCCAGAGACAACAGCCAAAGCATTATAGGAGGGCGGGTTCTCAGGAAGAGGAAGCAGACCGGAGGCGTGGAAATGCCCAAAAAACGGCAGGCGGTGGCGACTGCTCTCTTGTAAGATTTTCCTGATATTTTTTAATTTGTTAAACACAAAGATGTGACAGTGGGGTTTACTGGTTTGATGGACAGGCATAAATTGTGTTTTATTTTCATCACTCATGGTTCCATTTGCTTTTTATCCATATTCACAGCTCAAAGGATTGGCATTCCCATTTGTTGGTCCGCCACCTTTGAACTACATTGAGATATCTCAACAATCATTTGATGGATTGGCATGGCGTTGTCATGGTGTCAATAGCATGGTGTGGTGCTGATCTTAAGCTCAGAGCACCACTGCTGAAGTCAAACATGCTGCACACTGTTAGTCTTTGGGAAATGTGTTGTGGTTTGTGAACTTCTTGTCATTAATTTACTTTGTGTGTGTGTTCTTTGTGGCTGAATCATGCTTAGATCCAAACATATGTTTTGATATCACAAAGTGAGAGAACTCATTTTGATGAGATAAGACAAAAGTGTGTAAGCCAATCTGTCAGCTTTATCCTTTTGTGTTTTTCCACCTTTGCAGGGACTCGTCAGTGGATGATGAGAATTCAGGTGAATCTCCTTTAATCTCCATCTGGGGAGAATATACAGGTTTGTTCAGTCTATGTTTTGTATGGATCAGTGGATACAAGGGATTATAAATCTAAGATTAGGCCTTTTGAATAACGCTTCTCGTTTTATTTTAGACTCTCAGGAAGGTTCTCTCCCAGCTGTGTCAGACACTAAAGTTCCCTGGTCGGATGAGGAGACACTCAATCTGCTTGACATCTGGGGGAAGGACTCTGTGCAGCAGGCTTTAAAGGGCTGCTTGAAAAACCGTCACATATTCACACAGATCGCTCAGAAGATGGCAGAGAGAGGCTACATGAGAACGGTGGAACAGTGCCAGACCAGGATCAAACGACTAAAGAAATGCTTCCGCAAGAAGAAGAAGTGGGTGATAAATGAACTGTCCTCCTTCCTTCTCTGCTCTGCTGTGTTTCCCTCCTTAGATGTATTTGCTGTGATTTGTAAAACAATCAAGGGAAAAAGTAGTTGAAGCAAAATACTCATTGCCTTCCTCCGTTTTCTAACCCCAGAGGGAAATCCAGGCTCGAGTATAAATTTTACGAGCAGCTGAAGCGGGTACTCGGCTCCTCAGCTCCCTCGGATGTTCCCGAGGTCAACTATGATGTCGAAGATGTCATCGATGAGGAGGAGTCACAAGATGGCGATGAGGACTTTCAGTTCCACGGCCAAACGAGCCGACTGGAAATCGGTACTTTTGTCACTTTTGTCTGGTTTATTTATATATATAGATATATGTATTTTTTCTTTTTCCTAGGTAACATTCAAATGACAATTCCAGTAAAATGATTGTACTTAATTCATGTTTTTATTTAAGGAACTCGAAGCGTCCCGTGGACAGACTTTGAGTCGTTGACCCTCATCAACACGTGGGGAGAGGACAAGATGCAACAGGAGCTGAGAGGAATACACAGAACCGGACATATTTTCTCCATCATATCTCGCAAGATGTCTGCTCAGGGCTTCTCCCGGACACCAGAGCAGTGCCAAACCAGGCTGAAAAGGCTAAAATCCAATTTCAGGCAATGCTACCAAAACATGTATGTATATAGCTAGATGGAGTGAGAGGAAAAGTTTGTAATGCTGCGTTTATTTACAGTATCTGCTCTCGTATCCTTATATATAGCTTGAAGGGACAAGAACAAGTCGAGTGCAAGTTTTACAACGAACTGGGAAGCCTTTTGGTCAAAGACTTCCCTTCGGTGCCACAGCTGGAGGAAATACCAGAAGAGCCCGAAGACAACGACTTGCTGCCTTTCTCCCTGCAGGATCTCGGTAAACTCTGATGACAGTGGGAGGTGTGGAAAGGGAGCTCGGATATCAAACTGCGTTTTTTTTTTTTTTATCTCACTATGTCACCCTGCCTGCCTCCTAATCAATACCTGTACTGCTCTCTTCAGAGTCTGCTGTGGGCATTCAGGAAGACAGGAGGAAGGTCCCCTGGTCGGACAAGGAGACCATCATTCTTCTGGAGATCTGGGGAGATCCACAGGTAGACAATATCTCACTATTTGAATTGCTGAGGAAAAAAATGTACATGGGTAACATCCCAGAGGCCTAACCTTAAGTTTTCGTCATGTATTTTCCCCCCTCCTGTTCAAAAGCAAGTGCAGGGGCACTTGAGTGTCAGGAATAGAGATCTCCAGGAGGACCTACATAGTCATAGCTTTGTAGTCTGGGGGAATAATATCATTTTAGAAAATAAAAGAGATATGTATCCAAATCCATAATGGAGGCTGCATGTACATCATGATAATATATTATATTACAACCTTTACCAAGATATTCCCCCATGTTTAGGTCCAGCAGAGCATGAAACGCTACCCACACAACAGTCACCTTTTCACTGAGATATCGGAGAAACTCGCCGCCGATGGCTACTTCCGCAGCGCGGGGCAGTGCCACACCAGGATCAAACGACTGAAGGCCAGCTATCGGCATTGTCAGGAAAACATGAAGTAAATGCTGCACGCGGATACTCATTTTGTATAGGTTCATGTTGGCAGGGGATTTGGTGTCTTAACAAATGTGTCTTTTCTACCTGTAGCTCCTCTGGGAATGACAGAGTCGACTTTAAATTCTATGACCTGCTGGAACAAATCCTGGACAAGCAGCCGTCGACTTCCTCCACTGTGGTAGCAGACTCCATCGAAATGTCAGAGGAATCCAATAGTGAATCAGTGATTGAAACAGGTATAAAAAAAATTAAAAAAACAGGATAAAGCTTTTCCTGCAGAAAATGTTTGTGGCTAGATTTTATAGTTGCATTGTTGCTCTTACGAGGTTGTTGTAAATTTACGTTAAAAAACAAAAAGAAAATCTTTTGTACAGTATATTACTGGTTATAACGGTGGTACAGATAGTGACAAGTGCTGTGTTTCTACTGTAAGACGGAGAAATCAGCATGTCAGCAGAAAATACGTCAACTAGCTCTTGGTCTGATGAGGAGACCCTGGCGCTTATGGAGATCTGGGGCGATGAAGACGTTCAGACAGCTCTGAGGGGTTTCATCCACAACGGCCATGTCTACGCCGACATTTCGGAGAGACTGGGTGAACTCGGCCACTTAAAGACCTCGGAGCAGTGCCGCTGGAAAGTCAAGTCGTTAAGGAACAACTTTCAACAGTGCCAAGACAGGAAGAAGTGAGATCAGTGCCTGTTTATCCGTTTGCAAATATATAATTCACTATGTTTCTAATAACATGTACAACTTTTTAATCCTTCTAGATGTGGAAAAAAAGTAGATTATAAATTCTACCACCATCTGGAAGAAATACTCGGACAAGAGATGGCTTCTATTGATGAGGATGAAGAAAGGGAGGAACACGCAGAGCAGGATCCAGGTACAGTCCTCTCCATTCATTCACACAGTAGTATCACGTTCACACAGCATCCATTCAGTATTTCTGACTGCTGCGTCCAGCTGAAACCGCTGCAGACGGTGTGAACGCAGCATGGACCGAGCATGAGACGATCGCTCTCGTCGAGGTGTGGGCTGCAGACGACGTGCAGCACAGCCTGAATACCAGCGTCCGCAATGGGCACATATTCGCCGACATAGCTGAGCGAATGTCCGCGATAGGATACCTGAGGTCGTCGGAGCAGTGCCACTCCCGGATCAAGAGGTTGAAGAAGAGTTACAGGCGTTACTGCAACAGCTGGAGGTACATCCAATTCTTGATTGTTTGTAAGACATTATTGTCTCAAATGTTAGGATAAAATGAACACCACGATTTCCCCTCCAGTGGACTGTTTGACAGCTTGCATTTGATTTGTGTTTTCCAGAAGCGGCGGGCGGCCCGCTATGTTTCGATACTTCCACCTCCTGGCTCCGGTGCTCGGCGATGACTCTCTGTTTGCGGAAGTTGACAGTACGGGAGCTGAGGCCACCTTGCAACCCCTTATAGACATGGATCCTGACTTGCGTAGGTTAAAATATCATCAAACCAATTTGTTATCATGCCATTGGACAATTGTACAGTGTTGCTGTGCTGATACTATATCAATTTAAAAGATTCAATACTAAATCTGTGGTTCTTTCACTCAGACGAGCAGCCCTCATCCAGCCACCTGCTGGCCGAGCAGAGCAGAAAGATGCCCTGGTCGGACCAGGAGACTCGCACCCTGTTGGGGATTTGGGGAGAAGACAACGTCCAGCTCACCCTGAAGGGCTGCCTGAAGAACCGCCACGTGTTTGAGTACATCTCTGAGAGGATGGGTGACGGAGGATTCATAAGGACCTCAGAGCAGTGCTACACCCGCATCAAGCGCCTAAAGCATGGCTTCCTCCATGAAAAGTCAGTGAATTTGACACATTTTCGTGTTAAAATTTGCTCTCCGTATTGTTTAGTTGTCTTGGGAAATGTGTGGAATTTGGATGATTGTTTTTCCCTTTATATTCAGGGAGGAATATAAATACTTCCCTGAGATGAATGGAATCTTCGGCAAGGAGATAAAAGTGGATGGCTCAGTCGCAGACATGTCGGTCACAGATGAGCTGGAGGACTGCACTCCAAAGAAAGGTGAAACTTTACCAAAGAAAATGGCATCTTTTAAATATTTTTATCCCCAAAAATTGTAAATTCCCCCTTTTGATTATTTGTAGGTGTCTTTGTTTTTATATTCCACCAAAATATTACTTTTTTAAAAGTACGCTTTGTGTTGCATTCAAGTGTTATTTTATTGCGGAGCTTTCTGTGCTACTCTGTAAATTACTATATTCAATAAAATGTTATTTGTACTGTCATATCACACAGTAACCTTAGGCCTTAAAAGACTTTAGGGAGAAATCTGGAGCAGGCCAGGCTCTTGGGCTCCATCTGCATTTGGTGTTGGTAGTAATATTAGCAGGAATCGTCTGGCAGGACCATGGCGGACACTGCCGGACAAGAAAGCACAGCCAAACTCCCAGGAATTATCCTGTGAGAGTTGGATTTAATCCATTTCTTTATCTTTGTCTGCCGCCTTTATAATACTAGCAGTAAGCATCAAACGGGACCATGGTGGCGGTGCACTCAGGATCAGGCTCCATCATGATCCATGAAAAGTGATACCGTAAATACAAGTCATCAAATGACATTGGCAAATCTCTCTTTAATTCTATGTACGCTTTTTACTTCTCTGTATGCCAGATAATACACATTTTTCTACCGATGAGTCCCTACAATAGCCTGTATCGCTTTTAATCATTATTGTAATTATGCTGTAAACTGGTGTATTATTTTTCTCATCCTGAAACTTCCACTCTGTTAGTTGCCTCAGGTACCCAGTGGGTGGCAGACAGCTCAAAGCTGCCCTGGAGCGATGGGGAGACTGAGGCTCTCCTGGACATCTGGGGTAGCGAGGAGATCCAGGAGACCTTGAAGGGCTGCACAAAGAACAAACACATCTTCATACAGATCTCGGAGGTCATGACCAGCCAGGGCTACCTGCGCACTTCTGAGCAGTGTCAGACCAGAATAAAGAGGCTGAGGGCCAATTTCCGACACTTTCTGCAAGGCAGAAGGTAAAGTTTTTCGTTGCCTGGGGATTCAGTTAAATCATGCTGCAGGTCTAAACCTCCACATTCTCAATGCTGGTTTATCCTCTTGGCATGTTTGAACATTTCCTGTCTCTTAATAACAAACTCTAAATTATATTTCCTGTTTCCAGAGGTGAGAAACAGGAATGCAAGTTCTTTGACCAGTTGTTGCGGATATTTGGCAGCAAGTATGTTCCAATCTCTGACTCCCTGGCTGACGACACAGCCGATGACCTAGGTAAGAAGCCACATTGCCTCGCTGTCCATCATCTTAGTGATATGCAGTTGTTTTATTTAGGTTCATCAATAATTTCCAGTCAAGCATATACAGTAGCTTATACGTCATATACACAATTTATGTATCTCATAAAATGTTCTCTGTCTGATCCAGAGACCTGAAACTGTGTGTCAACATTGGTCCGAATCATAAGGAGCATCCAGAGGAGGGAAATCAAAACAAGGACATCTGAGCAGGAACTGTTACTGTAATGGCCGTGGTGCAGTTGTTTACAATTGAAGTAACTTGCCTCTGTACATATTTCAAATACTTTTACATTCTCCATACGCGTTTGCGTGAGTATGTGTGTGTTTGCATCCCTCCTCCAGAGTGTCTTTGTATTATTTACAATAGAGCCATGTCACTAAAACCAGGAAGCTCAGGGCTCGAGGGACAATTTCTGATCTTGACGTGGAGGGACTTACATAAAATGCTGTTTTTTGCTAGTGTTTAATTATTTTGTACTTGAATTAAAAATGTGTAAATCAAAGCACACGCAAAAAAGAAATACACGCAAGGCCTCTGACTGTAACTGTAGCGTACATTTGCTTTTTGGTCTTAATTCAGGTTTCACTTTTTTAATCTTCTGTCTTTCCATTGTTTACAATGATTAAAATATGAAAAAGTTGAATTCATAAAGCTGATTTTTTTTTAATAGTTTTTACATTTTTTTATTTTGTCCAGAATTGTATTTATTTAAATTATTGTTAATTTGTGTAATCCAAAGTTTTACAATTTACTTTAAATATGTTGCATTTCAAATATTATTGAAGCACATTTTTCTACAAATGTGTAGGTTTTTTCACACCCATTAAAAGAATCTTCAAATGTTTGAATGAGGATTTATTTCTAGATTTGTTGGGGGTTATTGTTGTGTGAAAAGTTCATCCACAAGTGTTAACAATTGCGACTCCCCACTCAAACCATAATGGAGACAAAGTGTAATAAGCGTAATACTATTAATAAATACAATTTGATGATACCTATGTACCTTTACTTAAGTAAGCATTTGAACACAGGACCTTTACTTGCAATTGAGTTTTTTCGTGGCTTTTTACATTTACTTAAACCTGCAGTTGCAACTGATTTGTTTTGACCGAACTTGTTAGCAAACAGTTGCTTATTTACATGTTTTGTTTGACATGGTGTGTGTAAGACCATAAATTCACTTCTTTTTATCTCCATTTTTTGGTCTCTACCGACTCCTGAATTCTTGGAATCAATGTGTAGAAAAAATGTGTTTGTCTTATGTGACTAACCCGCATTGATGAAGTCCATACCGTCTGTCTCTCTCTTACCCACGCAGACTCTACGATTTACTGCTGTAACTGCAGTCATCCAGAGCTTCCTGCTCTGCCTTTATTAGATTAGTTGTACAATGAGAGGGGGGTCGCTAGGCAACGTCTTTTAAACACACCAAGGTTTCCCGTCCCAAGGCCATAAGTTTGACATAGTGTGTTGAGACATGACCAAAAACTCTCACATTGTAACCACGGAAACACTAATACTGTATCAGATACTGAATCAGGAAGGTACAAGCTTTTCATTTTCACTTATAGTTTTATGAAGTTTGTCCAGCGCAGAGGGCTGAGCTGGAAAACATGATTTGTGCGCTGAGGCTCGATAAGGACGGTCGTGGCTGGTGGCCTTTTGGTCCAGATTGAAATGTCTCAACTATTGGATGCATTGCCATTAACATTGACGGTCCCCTGAAATTGGGTCGTTTGCTATCCATGTTGGTGGTGAGCCCCGATCCATCTCCTCACTTGATACATTGGGATGAGAAAGGGACTGTCAAGACGCCTCTGTATGGAGGCTGAGTAATGCCACAACAAAAGTCTTACCCTGCTTTGAGTGAATGCATGTATTCACGAAAAAAAAGGTTAATAGGTTCTTCCTATCATGGGATGGGGGGGGGGGGGGGGGGGGGCTAAACCTTATGTTTGTTGGCAAAATTCAAGACCCTGAAAATAAAAATGAACTGGGAAACATATAACAAGCACCTGTGCATTCTATGACAATACAGTTCTACCTGTGCATTCCATTTCTACGTTCTATTTCTACATTCCATTCTTACCTTCAATTCCTACATTCTATGTAAGACTGGAATGTAGGAATAGAAGGTAAGACTGGAATGTAGGAATAGAATGTAAGAATGGAATGTAGGAATAGAATGTAAGAATGGAATGTAGGAATAGAAGGTAGGAATAGAATGTAAGAATGAAATGTAGGAATAGAATGTAGGAATAGAATGTAGGAATAGAAGGTAAGAATGGAATGTAGGAATAGAATGTCGGAATGGAATGTAGGAATATAAGGTAAGAATGGAATGTAGGAATAAAATGTAAGAATGGAATGTAGGAATAGAAGGTAAGAATGGAATGTAGAAATAGAATGTAAGAATGGAATGTAGGAATAGAATGTAAGAATAGAATGTAGGAATAAAATGTAGGAATAGAATGTAAGAATAGAATGTAGGAATAAAATGTAAGAATGGAATGTAGGAATAGAATGTAGGAATAGAATGTAGGAATAGAATGTTAGAATAGAATGTAGGAATAGAATGTAAGAATAGAATGTAGGAATAAAATGTAGGAATAGAATGTAAGAATGGAATGTAGAAATAGAATGTAGGAATGGAATGTAGGAATAGAATGTAAGAATGGAATGTAGGAATAGAATGTAAGAATGGAATGTAGGAATAGAATGTAGGAATAGAATGTAAGAATGGAATGTAGGAATAGAATGTAAGAATGGAATGTAAGAATGGAATGTAGGAATAGAATGTAGGAATAAAATGTAAGAATGGAATGTAGGAATAGAATGTAGGAATAGAATGTAGGAATAGAATGTAAGAATGGAATGTAGAAATAGATGTAGGAATAGAATGTAAGAATAGAATGTAGGAATAAAATGTAAGAATGGAATGTAGGAATAGAAGGTAAGAATGGAATGTAGAAATAGAATGGAAGAATGGAATGTAGGAATAGAATGTAAGAATGAAATTTAGGAATAGAATGTAGGAATAGAATGGAAGAATGGAAGGTAGGAATAGAATGTAAGAATGGAATGTAGGAATAGAAGGTAAGAATACATTCTATTCCTACATTCCATTCTTACCTTCTATTCCTACATTCTATTTCTACATTCCATTCTTACCTTCTATTCCTACATTCTATTTCTACATTCCATTCTTACCTTCTATTCCTACATTCTATTCCTACATTCCATTCTTACCTTCTATTCCTACATTCCATTCTTACATTCTATTCCTACATTCTATTCCTACAGTCCATTCTTACATTCTATTCCTACATTCTATTCCTACATTCCATTCTTACATTCTATTCCTACATTCTATTCCTACATTCTATTCTTACATTCTATTCCTACATTCCATTCTTACATTCTATTCCTACATTCTATTCCTACATTCCATTCTTACATTCTATTCCTACATTCCATTCTTACCTTCTATTCCTACATTCCATTCTTACATTCTATTCCTACATTCTACTCCTACATTCCATTCTTACATTCTATTCCTACATTCTATTCCTACATTCTATTCTTACATTCTATTCCTACATTCCATTCTTACATTCTATTCCTACATTCTATTCCTACATTCCATTCTTACCTTCTATTCCTACATTCCATTCTTATATTCTATTCCTACATTCCATTCTTACATTCTATTCCTACATTCTATTCCTACATTCCATTCTTACCTTCTATTCCTACATTCTATTCCTACATTCCATTCGTCCATTCTATTTCTACATTCCATTCTTACCTTCTATTCCTACATTCCATTCTTACATTCCATTCTTACATTTTATTCCTACATTCTATTCTTACATTCTATTCCTACATTCTATTTCTACATTCCATTCTTACATTCTATTCCTACATTCCATTCTTACATTCTATTCCTACATTCTATTCCTACATTCCATTCTTACATTTTATTCCTACATTCTATTCTTGCATTCTATTCCTACATTTTATTTCTACATTCCATTCTTACATTCTATTCCTATATTCTATTCCTACATTTTATTCCTACATTCCATTCTTACATTCTATTCCTACATTCTATTCCTACATTCCATTCTTCCATTCTATTCTTACATTCTATTTCTACATTCCATTCTTACCTTCTATTCCTACATTCCATTCTTACATTTTATTCCTACATTCTATTCTTACATTCTATTCCTACATTCTATTTCTACATTCCATTCTTACATTCTATTCCTACATTCTATTCCTACATTTTATTCCTACATTCTATTCTTACATTCTATTCCTACATTCTATTCCTACATTCTATTCCTACATTTTATTCCTACATTTTATTCTTACATTCTATTCCTACATTCTATTCTTACATTCTATTCCTACATTCTATTTCTACATTCCATTCTTACATTCTATTCCTACATTCTATTCCTACATTTTATTCCTACATTCTATTCTTACATTCTATTCCTACATTCTATTCCTACATTCTATTCCTACATTTTATTCCTACATTCTATTCTTACATTCTATTCCTACATTCTATTCTTACATTCTATTCCTACATTCTATTCCTACATTCCAGTCTTACATTTTATTCCTACATTCTATTCTTACATTCTATTCCTACATTCTATTCCTACATTTTATTCCTACATTCCATTCTTACATTCTATTCCTACATTCTATTCTTACATTCTATTCCTACATTCTATTCTTACATTCTATTCCTACATTCTATTCCTACATTCCATTCTTACATTCTATTCCTACATTCCATTCCTACATTCCATTCTTACATTTTATTCCTACATTCTATTCCTACATTCCATTCTTACATTCTATTCCTACATTCCATTCCTACCATTCCTACATTCTATTTCTACATTACACTGAGTCCCAATGAACAGACTTATTACACAATATGGAAAAATGCAAGATCATCAAAAAAATGAATCCTGTGGAAATAATCACATAAACATGATTTGAGCTCAAAATCAGTTCCCTCACTTTTCTCTTCACTGAAACATATAGTAGAGACGTTTGGATTGCAACTTGCAAATGTTGCCCACTTGGTGGTGCCAGTAGATTAAAACGTTACACTACAGGGTGGACTGGATTTGCCCTGAGACAGTATTTCAGAATTATATGTCAGGCCCTGTCCGTTTACAATAATGTGTCAATATCCAAGCTGGGACGCTCCATACCAGTGTCACTGACATAAACACACTCCACGTAAAACACACTCATGCAGCTCCCAAAAGCTAGGACGGTAATTACGTGTCTAAATCTGACAGTGTGTCCAACCACCGATGTCTGGCCGCCTGCCAGTGTGTGTGTGTGTGTGTGCGTGTGCACTTGTGCCCGTGTGTGACATTGGTGAAGACAGAGACAGGCTGGCTGGAATCTGTTGAGGGAAGAGTAATACTGAGGGTGTTGCTGCACTCAAGAACACACGCAGACACATGCAAGAAGGCCGAGCAGTGCCACATCAGCCACCTCACCACTCAGCCCACTCTGCACACCCTCACACCATCTTCTACACTCATGTGAAAGATGATAACGCTGAGATTCTTAAATTACTCCATGGAACTCCCAACTTTTGTATATATATAGGATAGCGTGATAGCATGTATGGAGGCATCATCGGTTATGGCTTTTATTCACCTTCTTATTTGTGACTTCCTGCATTCTGAGACGTATAGCCGAGATGATGGGGTTGTGTAACATGCAACTGAGTCATTCCGCCCTGAGGGCAGACATTTTCACCCGACTTCATTTCTGCAACAGGCAGGCTCACGTTCTCCACCTCAATCTCTGTGTGTGTGTGTGTGTGTGTGTGTGTGTGTCCAGACCAGACCAGATATCCTCATCCTGTTGTGTCCTTAAACATGCAGCTTCATGCTCTGCCCTCCACTGCAGGCACACATGTGAAAGACTGAGCATGAGCAAGAGGCAGTTTATCGTTTAGGAGGAAGAAAGCTAAAGAACAAACGTCATGAAGAAGAAAGATAGTGTGTGTGTGTGTGTGTGTGTGTGTGTGTGTGTGTGTGTGTGTGTGTGTGTGTGTGTGTGTGTGTGTGTGTGTGTGTGTGTGCATAGGGAGCCTCCCTCCCTTGGGGTTGTGTATGGGCTTGTTACAGCAACATTCCTCCACTCAGCTGCTTCTGAGCAGCACATTCCAGAAAGAGAGAGGTAGAAAGAGAAACGAGAGTGAGTTAATGGTGGGGGGGGGGGGGAGAGGGGGTATATGAGGCAAGGAGAATGGAAGGGGCCGAGATGTTAAGGAAGAGAACAGGGGGATATTAATATGGTATGTAATTGATCCCCTTCTCCACAGAGAGGTCAAAGGTCAGGGTCAGATACAGTACAGAGAAAACAGAAGCGGGGCTGAGAAACGGAAGTGACACAGAGAAGGGGGTGGATCTCAGGAGGCCACAAGGTCTTTTCTTAAAATATTCCTCATACAACTGTAATACTAACACACACACACACACACACACACACACACACACACAGTTAAGTAGAGTATTTGTTGCGTGTTCATCTATTCAGTCTGCTTGACCTGTTTTCACTGAACTGTGGAAGAAAGAAACACATCTCACCACAAACACAGATACACATACAGATTACAAGTATGAACACACATATGACATTGATAACAATTCTGTCTGCACATAAATTATACTTACAAAAAAAAACCTGTCATGCAAATATGCAAAGACTTCATTGTCTGTGGCTATAAATATGATTTAGAGACTGGAGATCACATCGACACAGATCAGTAAAATGGCCCAACATTCCTTAGTTTCAGCTTCTCGTGTATGTTTGTTTATGTGATAGTCAACTGTTCTCTCCTTCTTGTCAATCTTGACGTTGTTGACTCAAATTGCACTTTATTTTAACCCAGTTAGGAGATGACAGGAGAAATCAAACAAGAGAGGGCCAGTCTGGTAAATGATGAGAGGAATATTTACTGAGGATAACGAGCAAAAAAGGTTTAAAGACAGGAGCAACAAAAAAGCAGTTTGTGTGTGAAAGCTTGTTGGCTCGGTGACAGCGTCCCTTCTCCTTCTCCCTCTTTCTCAGACTGAATAGACGGGTTTGTTTGTTGTCGTTGGTAGAACTAAAGCAAAACAATGTCACTCCATTCTCCTTCTGTGTGTGTGCGTGCGTGTGTGTGTGTGTTTAACAGAAGACAGTTAATCATGCATAAGTGTCTATTGAGTTCCCATCTCCCGACACCTCTATCCAGAATACCAATTTACCATTTTCCCTTTTCTGTTCTTTCCATCTCTGTTGCTTTGTCTTTCTTTCTCGCTTGTTTGTCAATTCCATTAAATGACCTGGATGCTCAAAATTAGCATTATATCTTATAATAAAGTTATGAAACATTAATAATGTTGGTGTATATGTTTAACTATTTTATACACACACAGTTACTACCTGTGTGGCCATTAGTGGAGATGCTTCATGAGACATTTGCTTGTTTCTATTTCTGGTTATATCTTAATCCAGATTATATATCTGACCCATTAATCTGTTGGATGTTAGCTTGTTCTTCACTCCGGGCTTCCCCTACCTACCTACCCATCTCTCTTTCTCTTCGTCCATCCATCTGTGTCTATTTTGTGTTCGTGATTAAATCAGTAACATTTCATGGCGGAATGACAGGAGGATCAAACCGTATAGAGAAGCTTACTGTAACCTGTTCTCTCGTGACAGAGTGAAAGGTTACAAGTGGTGAAAGGCGCATGTTTATTTGGAGACAGTGGAGTGGAGTCAGTGAATTCAATGTGTGATTGCATACATGTGACTCCCACCACCACTAAAAAGAGTTGAAGGAATTAAGCAGAGTGCCACCTGGACCTCTTACATAACAGAACTGCTTTCATATTAATGCGCAAAATGATTTCTCTATCATTTGTCATTTATCTATTTCTATTCTATTTTTTACATTTTTTATAATTTATATTGTTAATTTTTGCTATTGTTATTATTACTATTGTGTTCTTTGTAACATACTGTCCTTTGGCTGCTGTGGCAAACAAATTTCCCCGTTGAGGGACAATAAAGGAATTCTGATTCTGATTTATGGTAGAGCGGAGACTAAGTACAGGGCATCTAACTACTTGTTTTGGAACATATGTGTAATAAACAACTTCTTATAGGAAAGCTTACTGTAGGGGCTGGAAGTAACACAGTTTAGTCTATGCCCTTGAACAGAATTCCCATCAAAAAAGCAAAATAACATGTTGCAAATGCAAAACAACAACAAAGACAATAATGCAATTTACACAATGTAAGAAAAACACTTTTAGAGGAAAAAATCTTACTGCACATATTCATATCTTTACATAATAAAATGCATACAGAACAAAATCAACACATTACAGTATTTAATTTAAGTCTACTAAGTATACTTACATATGTATACATTTTTAGGTTATTTATTATACTAATGTAAACGACACTGCGCGTCAAAAAGACAGACATGCATTCTATCCAATCAACCGTGGCCCTTTAGTAGAACTACACCTACGTTAGCCAATGGGATTCTAATCTCTGGTGTCAGCTGTCCAATCACAGGCAGCCATATCCTGGAAGGGGAGGGGCGTGCACTCCCTCGGCTTTGCCCAGTCCGGATGTTCCCCAGTAGCGAATAACGAGCAGCAGTGTGTGAATGTGGCAACCGAGGTAGACAGGGAGGGGTAGATAGACTGACCAGACCAGGGTTTTGTGTCTTTTTTTTCTTGTCTTTTGCTTTTCTTCCAGAGCCGAGTGTCTACGCGTTACGTGACGCCGCGGTTGTGAACTTGTTTGTAGACGTGAAATCCCGGCCGCCGCTGCTTTTCTTTGGGACTAACCGTTATCGGTGTGAAAACAGCCCAGAAGAAGAAAGAAGGAAAGCGAGAAACAACATGGGGCGATAATTAAAAGGAGAAAAAAAGGTGTTGTGTTATGAACCGACGATGAGTCTCTGGGAGGATCCGTGAAGCTTATTTATTTTTTATTTATTCCCCCTCTTCCCTTGTGTCCTTTTTTTTGTTTTATTTTTTAGAATATTCTCCTCCCTTGCTACTTCGGGAGGTTGTTTTTTTTAAAGGAAAAGGCAACGGGATACGTTACAAGAGGACAGAAGGATGGACCAAGCCGGCATCCTGAGAAAGTTTATCCAGGGGGTGAAGGCCATGAGCGAGGGGGACGATGAGAGGGGAGAGGACAACTTCGGCAGCGACTTTATGGTGGGTCAAAATTTACCTACCTAGCTTTCTTTACCTTAAATATATCTCTACCAAACCTCTCTCCTCTTCATATTCTCTACCTTTGCCCCCATATCCCACCCCCACCCGTCGCCCCTGTATCCCCTAGGAGGTGAGGCAGGGGCGGCTACAATGCCCTCTTCCTTTTCCTCCCATTTCCAGGCTTTACATGGCGGCCTAGCATTGTCTCCCAAACCGCAGAAACACCACCGACCCTTTTTTTTTTTTAAATGAAGAGACAACAGCAAAACAAGACACATTCACGTCTCTTTCAGCCCCCGGGTTGTTTTCGTCACACAGCGTTGTTGGGTTAGCTTAGCAAGGAGGTACATTCTGGGTTAAAGTGCAGTTATTATGGCTTGCTGTCTGATAATAACCATGCCTGATTGTTAGGATACAGTGCAATGACTCATTGTCCTGTATCATACCCAATAAGCAATGGCTATCCACTGACCAAACCGAGCTAAATTTGTATGCTTTATCTCCTATGGTGTGCATAGTTGTGTTATGGTCTATTGCTGGAGATCTCTGAAATATGTATAGAATGACTGCAGTTGTTTATTTAGTAGAAGCTTCAGGCAGATATGGACTGTAGTGGATGACAAATTCACCTAAACCACAGTTAATCCAATACCTTTAATAGCTTCCCCCCCCCCCCAAGCATTACGGCTCAATAGATCAATATATTCCACCCTTATTGTGATATATATATATAGATATATATGGCCTATATATATATATTTAAAGTGCACAAAATAATAGAGACACAGTATAATGCATCAAATTCAACTGCACCACAATGTCTCCACAATGCTCAGGGAGTTGTATCAAAACACCAGGTTTAAAACATACTATCATCGCATTCAGAAGGGTTGCATCTAGTGTTGTATTAGACTGTATGTAAATCTAGGAGAAATTCATAAAACCTAAACTGTCTCCTGTTGTCCCTCTATAGTTATGGGCTGCAGCATGTGCCCTGTTTGAGATCGTAATTCAGTCTTTTAGACAATGTTAAAATGGGTTTAATTCAAAGTATAGTTATTTTCATAGTATTGTATTTTGTTACTTTAGTACTTTCTAATGCATAGAAAGAGCCTTTTGAGGTGGGAAAGGGACATTCATTTGTCAAAGTAACATTTTGATAACAATATTTTTCCTTGCCTTGCTATGACCGCTGACCTGCTGTCACACACTGCAACGCTGGATGTGTTTCGCAACTCAAAATAGGACATGTCCCAGCCTTGCCGTGAAATTGCTGAAATAGCCACAGCCAGTGTGGCACTTCTTCATAACACCATTTGCATCATTATGTGGTCAGAATGGTTTAAATAGCTTTGATTGAGATATGTTAGGAAACGATGTGCTAACTGGGAGGATATACGCGCACATGTTTCATTTGTGAGTTTAAATTAATGCAAACAAGCGAGGCCTTTAAAGGATTCAGAAAGAAGTGGGCCTCGGCTACAGTTGAACTAGTTGTAGCAGCAGATCGTAGGTTTAGGATTCCTTTTGTGATTCAGGGTACATCACAGGGAAGTTAGGTGTTTGTTTTCTTGTAATGCAGTTTGACTTTTCGTGAAATAGGCGAATTAGCGTCAGGGTTAGCATTTTCTCCTTTTGCTTACAGTTGCAAGTACGTACACAAACACACACACACACACACACACACACACACACACACTTCATTCTCCTCACTTCCCTACTTCATCCAAGCTGCTTGCTGGAGCTTGCAACATTCTTTCTTGGCCTATTTCATAACATTTTTGTCCTGGCTTTAAAACCAGAGCTCTATCGACTCCTGGGCACACTTTGGATAAAAGCTTTACAATGTGTCAGGCCTCTCTGGCTGAAATTGGCTACATAACAAATTCTGAAATAAGGGCAACTCTGTGTATGTGTCCAATTGTGTGCAGATGACTTGGTCTGTCCTGTCCTTCAAACAGGTTTTTCATACAACTGGGAGGTAGTGGATATTGTGCTCAAACCAGACTGTGAGGGGCGTTGGGCTGTGTGGATAAGGGAGAGAGAAATGTCTGTGACCAGAAAAAATTAGCTTCTATGCTATAGATATTTGGTTTGGAATAATTTGGTTGTAACTCTATTTAAAACAAAAAATATTCATATTTTATTGGTTGCTGGTTCCTTGTTTTAAATTCAAGTTGACTGGGTAAATACAGGTCCTTTTTTAGCACCAGCATACCTCTCATTCAGACTTTTCCTCACAAATATGTCTTGTCAAACTGCCTACTACAATCACAGTCCTCCACTGTTTTAATTTGGGAAGAACTGTAGGATCTTATAGCTTGTTGTTAAGGTAGAAAAGTGTCTTTTTTCATTTCCCCAACAAAACGTCTCCACAGCCCTGGTTGCTACTGATGGCAGTCTTTTAATCAGAAACCCTTTTCAGCCTTGCAGGACAACACTCACTGCTTGTGTTGCCTTGGTTCCTCACATGATAGCTGTACAGTTTCCTTTGAAATTATGTCTGTTGCATTGAAACACAATAATTCCTTTCTACAGGGAAAAGTATTTCCTATTTGCCTTTTGGCTATATGACACACCCCTCCAAACAGTAGCATGACTATAACAGCACATGTGAGCATCATCTTTGCACCATGTTATTGCTTCAATTTGAACTATTTCTTCAAATGATTGTTTACAGTAATCAAGTGGTTTTGTGCTCGTAATTTTTGCTGGATTACTGCTTTATGGTGTGACATGTAAACTAAGCTTCAAACCGATTTTTCTCTCAGCTGTCGACATCTGCTTGTGAGTCTAAATCATTCAGCAGACAAACTAGCTTGTTGAAAAAAATAACGTGTTCTGATCGAGCACAGGTGGGCTGCGTGTCAGAGTATCAAGCATGCGTTAAGACTCGGCAGCCACGGCCAACATGTAAGTAAGTGCTCTGGCCGGTTGCTGATGGTGTGACGTACCAATTTCGAGCCTTGCGACAAACTTTGAATTGCTGTACTCCTTTGCACACTGAGTCACCAGAACACCCTGACATAACACCCACTTTAACTGCCTATTGTTGTTTATATATAGAATGACTTTTATAGGCATAATTACATTGCAATGGAAGGGCAACAAGTCAGAGATTATATGTTTTGTTCATTGCTTGTTTTGCAGATGTTTGAAGGAACAGGAACACTTACAATGTTTTTCTGCCCAGGCACCCAAATGTGACATATGTCTTGTTGTTGTTGTTGTTGTTGTTTTTTTCCCTTGTTTTTTGCTACTCATTTAGGTTGCGATTAGACAGACTGTGTTTTGTAGTGTGCTTGCTTTTTATTGTTACTAGCAACCAGTGAACAAGTGCTAACCTTAGCTGAACACAAACCATGAACTCAATGCTACCTCATAGTTAATAATGCAGGTTAACTGAATGAAAAATGTATTTGCAAGCAACCCACAGAACGCTTTGCTCTCAACTAAAACAATACAAAAAAGTCACCCGAGGCTGCTAAAATGCGTGCTGTCTGATTAGGCCCTTGGGCGGTCAGAATTAGTAAAGGGTGTGGTTCATTTTAGTTACATTCATATGGAGCCACATCAACAACTGATCATGTGTCAGGGCCTTCCACGAAGTGCAAAGAGACAGTCCCAAGTCCGCAGTTAAACGTGTTAATTGGACACATTTCTGTCACAACCCTGGTGCTATAGTGATTTATAGACCTGTGTGCTCTCACTAACATGCTGTGTTCTAGCCAGTTATAATTCATTTCTTGACCCTCTGCCTTTTCTTTGCCAAGCTTTGTGTGTTTGTCTCCAGTGACCATTCAAAAGATTTAAGCCTCAGCAATGATATCATGCAGCATGTTATCAATAAAAGGCGAACGTTATGATCATTTTCTGGTCCGATGGTGTTGGCTTCATTCAAATGCATAAAATAGGATGAAAGGCAATATTCAGTATACCTTTGAGTCCTGGAGTCTGTCTCATGAGGCAGGTTTGGCAAAAAATGGTACATCTGAGCAGTCGCCGGTTCCACAATACCAAACAATGGCGATCTTACTTGTTTCACAAGAGAGGTTATCAACTGGCTCTGTCAACCCACGAATTTCCAAACCAGTTATTAGGATGTCTATGAAAGAGTGCCAGAGAATTTCTTTTAAATAGCCAGATACAGAGGCAAGGTTAGGGGCACATTACTGGAGGTAAATTTCAATTGGCCCGAACAAAACCTTAAATATAAATATATATAAACACTGTAACTTTACTAGTTGGCTTCCAACTAAAAGCACATTTTAAGAGCTTTTATTTAGCCAGTGAAGAACTCTATATTTAAATAAGCTTCCTTCATGTTGGACCTGTCCGCTTCCTGGAAGATGTGAATTTGGGCATCAAAGTCCGTGAACGATCAATCTGGGGTCACTTTGCTGCCATGAATGCCAAAGTTATATTGCTGACTCACAAATCTGGCTTTCTGAAACGAGCTTCACCTATCTACGGGGCCGATCGTTAACTGCCTGCCGTTGTAGAGACTGTATTTTTCTCTTCAGTTTTGATGTGTCACTTCCTACGGGCAGATCAAAAAAGTGCCTGTATTCGACACAGGCCATTATTTGGTGGCTCACGTCCCTGGTTTGCTAAAGACAGGTGTATTTTTACACAAAAAGCATACCTTTAATATTGTTCAGGTGACAGTTGCACTTATAGTACATTGAGTGGGTGAGGTGTATAGCGTTTAGCTAAAGGCCAGGTTGATTGAACACACAGCTGCTGATAGACATGTAAGCTGCAGGGATTGAGCTTGTGACCTCTGTGTTATGGGAAACCCTCTGTAACTACTAGGCCACCATGCAGCCTGAAAGAAACATGCTATTACAGCAGACTCTGAAAATGCCTCACCGTGTTCGTCATGCACATGCATTTTTGCATGCATGTCCACATTTGCAGTGGATCTCCAAACGCAAGTATGCACCGAGTCAGACTGGCATGCGTCTTGATATGGTACATTTGCTGTTCCTCAAAGCTGAGATATCTACAAAGTAATTACCTCCTTTGATTTCCGGCCATTTTCTTATGATGACCGCTGAATGTTCCCAAATATCAACATTATTATAACGCTGAAGGGCTTAACCAGTAGAACTTAGAATAGGCACGGCAGCATACGGTGCATATAGCACCTTTTAATTTAAGAATAATCTAACTTGTTGGCAAATGTAGAGGTGAGAACAAATTGCACATTGCAATTTTGGCATCTGTTCACATGTCCCCATGTGGCACACGAACAGACATATGCATATGAACAGATGCCTGGATATTCCCGGCCGTGTATCTCATACAGGATGTAGAGGTGTAAAAATAATTTCACAGATCCAGCAAATAGTAGCTGCAAAGTTGTTGGAAGTTGGAATTGAGGAGATGTGAAGACGGGGACTAACCACACGTCCAGAAACTAAATCCGATCTGTGCGAACAGTTACTACCTATCATGCATTACCTGTCCTATCTTTTCTAAATGTGCTGGCACGGATGCACATGGACCTGCTGGACCACTGGCCTCAACATTGTAGTCTAGACATGGTTTAGACATTCAGGACCAGCCTCTGTGTGTGTGTGTGTGTGTGTGTGTGTGTGTGTGTGTGTGTGTGTGTGTGTGTGTGTGTGTGTGTGTGTGTGTGTGTGTGTGTGTGTGTGTGTGTGTGTGTGTGTGTGTGTGTGTGTGTGTGTGTGTGTGTGTGTGTGTGTGTGTGTGTGTGTGTGTGTGTGTGTGTTCCTGCCCCACCTTTGAAAGCGGATTACTCCTGAGCAGCACATCAAAGAAAGCGAAAAAGTGCAAACACACACATTTCTCTAAACATGTGTCCTGTTGGGTAGACATAAAACACCCAGTGGGGAGGCAAGAAAGTGTGTGTTTTTGTGTGTGTGTGTGTGTGAGTGTGTTGTGATACTGTTGCTATTTCCACTGTCACCAGGGGGCTTCCCCTTGTCCTCTCTGAGTTGTATGTGTGCATTTTAAGTGCCTGCACACATGAGCCTGCAGCACATGATCTGGAAGCCTTTATGCCCATGTATTTCTCACACACACACACACATACACCTCACTGATTGCGGATGCAAGGACTCCATTTGAGTGAAGTAAGTTAAATCTAAGAAAATGATGCATGCAAAATTCAAAATTAGGTCCATAACTCATAAAATCTGCATACACTACAGAGGTAGGCTGCTTTTTTGTGATAGTGTGTGCGTGTGTGGGGCAACCGTTGTAAGTCCGCCTCATATTACTGTAACAAGACTTCCCAATTTCCTCCAGTGTCACAAGCCTCCTTCGTTCTCACCCGCCCCCCTCCCACGGCTTAACCCAGAAACCAGCCTTTTGCCCCTGAGCCGGGTGTTTCTCAGAAGAGACATAACACAACATTTCCGCTCTAGAGAGAGAGAGAGAGAGAGGGGTGGAGAGAGAGAGATCAGAGAGAGAGAGACTTTACGTGATGAAAGCTAGCTGAGCCACCAACGAGGCTGAAGAACTTTATTGATCAAGATAAGGAGACCACACACCCAAACACTCAGGTCCCTGTCTGTATGTGTGTGACTTGGGTGGAAGGAAATGGTTACATGGAGGAGTCATCTTTGCCATGGCAACTCTTGTGCACTCACAAACACACGATACGCACACACATGTCAGCAGCATCTGCCATCAAGGTAGACACTACTGCCTGAGTAGTGTATTCAATTATTTTAATAGCAGTAAACAAACGCAGAAATGTGGGGATGAACGCGCAGAACCGATGTATAACATCACACAGGCGTGTTACAACATCAGGTTTCTGAGCCCAGTTTGACCCCCCATACAGGCCGTGAATATCAAAGCAGGGAAGTGATTAATACATGCACACAAGCAGTAAGCACACACTAAACACACACTAAACACACAATGAGCTCCTGTCCCAGATGATTGGGATTATGTGTGGTTTGTCCACATCTGCTTCCTGCAGCAGGCCTAGATCAAGAGCGGGAAATTACCACCAAGCGAATGCCGGTAAATGTTAACCGTGTTTGCCTAGAATGCCAGCGAAGTCGAGCATTTTAACAGATATTTAAACATGTTATACTTCTAAGGTTGTGTGTCTGTGCTGCAGAAACATGCACGCCTCTCATTGCTTTCAGTAATTGTTTCCCTGCTGATGATATCCATGTATTCTTTAACTAAAGCAGTTCGTTTCAGAGGGTGTTTATGGTTTTCAAGCTCATTTCAGAGACAAATGATGAGTGGAGAGGGAGGGGATGGTCATGCTGGGAAAATTATGTCATTTTGCTCTTCACAGGGGAAGTCACATGGTGGTCAGCTGCAGAATAGGGCTACTAGGGCTTCAGGGTCTTACTCGAGGACACTTCAAACCCTGAATGAAGCGTTTAAGACTAATAGCTCATACTGTAAATGTTGTATCTTCTTTCATTTAGTCACATTTTGTCAGACCTTTTTTGAATCCGATGGCTCTCCATTTATTTTTCCATTCCTGTTCTGTGACTGCCCAGTCACCATTACTGGCCACGGTACTGTAATTGATTCAGTTCTATTTAAGTCACTCATCTGTTTCTCTAACTTAAATCCTTCCCTCCCGCTTTTATCCTCCGTCCACTTTATTTCTGCTTCTGATGTTGTATCACAAACACATTGACTCGTTACCTAAAGCCCTATGAATTGGTTTTCTGTGTCCGCCTTTCTAACACACAGCCTACTGTATGAGGTAATGTACTGTACATGCAAAGCTGAGATTTGAGGTCCCAAAGGAAGTGGGCACCCAGAAGTGACGTGGTTTTAAGTAACTGATTGAAACGGGTGCATTCATTTCAGACCAGGTGCTTCCTGCAGTCAGCATGACCCTCGTTGACCACAAACACACACACACACACACACACACTCACACACACACGATGTGACTGCAATCACTACCGCATAGACACAGGTTAGAGGCTCATACATACACCCACTCACTTTATACACTATTCCTCTATTTCACTACCTCAAAGTTTTTTCTTTGGTGATTAAATCCTTTTAGTTTCTTTCGGGGTTTCCTATTTTCAACGCCATGTTCTTCTTTTTGTATCATCACATTCGCATGTTGAAACGAGTGACTTGCATAACCGTTGGACTTTCGGTCAGATGGTTCAGGAATTGAAAATGAAAGAGTGACAGACAGAATAAAGGAAGACGGATGGTTAATTAAAGGAAAGCGCATTCTGCTTTGTGCCCGTGAATAACTGTGTGTGTGTGTGGGTGTTCATGTTCTTGCCCACTCATGCTATCAGTGCTCCACTGACCTATATTGGCCGGTAGCCATGAAGTGGAAATGACTGCATGATGCTGTGTGAGTGTGCATGCACGCACGTGCGTATACAGCTTGGCAACTGATGGCAGTCGTCAGACGCTATCCTTGTCAGGATCTTTAGCTAACAAGGAGGTCTCACGCACACACATGATCCACACAGTCCTGGACCCCTGACTCGCACTAAAGGTCAGGGTGTGGTTTCATGTTATTTCCTTCGTGATTGAGCTTGATTATTCAGCTCCGTTTAACTGTTCAACAGTCGGCGGACACCTGACATGGTGACATGTTATCTGAAAAATTTGATTTTTTTATTATTATTATTTCTTTTGACACAAAACACTCAAAGGAAAGTTTCGAGACATCAGTTTGCAGGTTTACTACCAAACTATATCTTGACTGGGAGCAGTAACTTCCCAGAGTCTCTCCTGGTTTATATGATATATCATTTATTGTACAAACGTGATTCTCATCTTACTCTCAGTGAGAAAGAGAATATTTCATTAAAGCCGTGGCTTAGATTTATGCTGCTGTTATAATATCATAACCCCCTCCTTTCACAACTATACATTTTTTTTTCATTCGCTTGATTAATATATAATGCATTCAACATTTGGTGCAGATATTCTGTATAACTGAATATGACTTTGCAGCTTTTTTTTCCCCCGCCTGAATTGGTACACCGATGCCTCGTACACACAGAGAGAGAAAAGTGGCGAGAAGAGCAAACAAGCTTATTGAATTAACAGACGGGAGAAAAGCGTAGCGACCGACAAGCCATGCAGACCCTTTTAGTGCCTGTGCTGTGGCAGCGCATCTTTTCCCCGCGTGCTCGCAGCACCGGAGATTGATTTTCCTGAGAGCTTTGTAAGAGGTGACCTATTTTTTGCTTGTGTGTGTGTGTGTATGTGCATGGAAGGTGACCATCAGTACAGCCTCTCTGCTACTAGCGCTCGACACCCTCACTTCCTGGCCACCCACACTCGCAGCAGTTTTTTTTTTTTTTTTTTTTACCATTGCTTCTACAGGAAGAGCATCTTTCCTGCCAATCAGTGCTAACTGCTTAGTTGAAGAAAGAGAATGTGTTTCTGTGTGTGTTTGTGTGTGTGTATGAATTATTCAGTGTGCCAGGGAAGTACAGCGATGCTGACTTATTCAGCCAGGAGACAGAAAGTAGGTTAGACCCACTAACAGCTACATCTCTCTCTTTTTTACCTCTCTCTACCCACAGCTAACACTCCAGTGCTCTTTCTATCGCTGTGTGACATTTTTTTAAATCTTGGTTTCTTTTCTTTTTCCCAATCTTCGTCTCCATCTGTCTCTGCCCAGTAACTGCCCTGGCATCCTTGAGCCATTTAAGGCCAAGTCAAGTCATTGTGCAGAAACATGTCTGCGAGCACACATGACTCAGTCGCACCCTGAAGGGGGTCTGTGAAGTCGGCATTGGGCTTTTTGGGGCAACGCCCTGTGTGTGTGTGTGTATATGTGTGTGTGTGTGTGTGTGTGTGTGGCAGTGGAAGTCGAGCGTCCACAGGAAACCGGCCAACTCAGTCATGCAGCTTTACTCCTCTAAATGATGGGAAGTGAGAAAATAATGGGAACAGAAGGGGGTAGAAAGGTTTACAGAAATAGAGGGTGGAAGGAACGAGACTAATGTGACGAAGATATTCTATTAATTTAATCATTTGTGCTTTTAATTCTAAGGCCAGAAGGGACATATAAGCACTCAGTAGATGGTAGATGACCTGGACTGACCCAACAAGTCTGCATATATATATATATATATATATATATATATATGACTGGATGAGAGGAATGAGGAAGAGAGACTCTCTTCTTGTTCCAGCTCTTGTTGTCATTTTGGAGAAATTGATGCAACACTTACTGTTGTGCATCAAATAAGAGGGCTGTGCACTCGAGTAGTGAGAGATACAAGGATGTTTATTTTCTTGGCCCTCTCTCTGCCCACTTTGCTTCCCCCCCCCGTTTCTCCAAATCACTACTTTATACAAAATATCTCATCTCCTTCTCTTCTTTCCTCATTCCGTTACAGCCCACCTCTCCTGTCGGTTTGTTTAGAAAAGGTACAGAGAGCAGCAGGCAAAGAGGACTCTCTCCCTCTGCTTTATTTCTTCTGCATCCTCCAGGCTTACCCTTATTTGTCTTTGTGAGCGTGTGTGTGTGTGTGTGTTTTACGTAACAGAGGAAGTAAGAGTAATTAGAAACAGGGTCTGTCTGCGGAACAGTGGAAAGTAAAGGAAAAAATAGTGAGACAGACGGTGGCTGGGTTTCCATCCAAGTTTTTTTCCAATGATGTATGAAATTAAAAAAAGCTGATATTGGAATGCAAATATAGCTTTTATACATTTGAGGTGTTTTTGATTAGCAGTAATTGGATTATCCGCTCGATGAATGATTTAATTTGAAATGGTTGTTCAAAAGGCTCTGTGGAAATTTTGAAATGCTGTCTGTGTCAAATCCTTATTGCTGTTGTTAGCTATACGTAACTTTAACCACATGATTGCACTGATGCATTGAATAATCGCCCTGTGTCAACTGATTACATATGCATGTTTGTACAAAAGGAGGTGCAAAACACATCAATCTTTTCACAATTTGACACAAGTGACATTCTTTTAAATTATACTACACAATCAGTCAAATAAGTGTAGAGTTGATTTGATATTTTTAAACTAGATATTATCAGATAAACAGACGGTGTCTTACCCGTGCCTGTCTTATACGGAAGTTTTGTCTGTATAAAAGCTGGTGCTTAAAGAGAAGCAGACCTTAAAGTGTTTGTCGTCTTGATCCCCTGAATTGAGAGACGGAGGTGTAAGCCTGGAATTAAAGTGCTGAAATGTCTTTGAGCGAGGTACTGAAATTGTTTTTTTTTTTTTTCCTTTCCCGGATAATCCTCTCCAATTTGACCTCATGATTATACAAGTTGTGAGCCTTTGAAAACACAATTATTTCCCCTAAATGGCAGCTGAGGATTCTGGACCAAAACAAATCATTGATGAGGTGCGACAAAACGTCCGAATTCATAGGCTTTAATGGGAGAAACCACGTGCACTTCCCAGTTTGCTGTGTGAAAGGGGCTACAAAAGGAAAATAAATACTTAGCATCATTACAGTGTTAGAGGGAACCATTGTGTGCATGTTTGTTTCCACATAATGTGTTTTGTGGGCTGGGGGAATGACAAACCATCACAAATCATTGTTGCCTGCCTTTTCTTGCTCAGTGTGTGCTTGTTTGTGTGTGCGTGTGTGTGTATTTGTGTGTGTTTCTTCCCGGGCTCTCGCCCAGCACAGAAGCAGACCTCTGTTGGAAATGTAATTCACATGGGGCCAGAGGAGCTCTAATGCTATTACCACACACACACACACACACACACACGAGCAAATACACAGCTGTGTTGCCGCCCACAGTCTCTGTGTGTACCTCTCTTTCTCTCAAACTCTTTTCCTCTCCCTCAGCTTTTCGTCGCAGTCTCGAAAGATGCAAAATGAAAGCCTAAAAATGCATAATGTCTTTAGGGTGCCTCTGTTCCGCTAGTCTAAGCTGGTGTGTGTGTGTGTGTGTGTGTGTGTGTGTGTGTGTCAGTAGTGTATTCAGTGAGCACAGCAGTCAGTTATGTACTGAAGTGTCATAAAGCCAACTTTTGAGGAGAAAAAGTAAAGAGAAAACAAGAGTTGAAAGTTACCGTGAGAGAGAGATTAATCATTTTTCTTTACCCACTTTGGAAATAAACTCTTATGAAGGTTTGGTACATGAAGATTGACATGTTATGTATGGAAGAGATACACAGAAAAAGCTGTAACTAAATGGAACAGATGTACTCAACTAGGGATGCACCGGTCCAACTTTTTCCAGTTCTAATACCGATAACAAAACCCAGACTTCGGGTGAGTAAAGGCTTTCTGTCTGTGTGTGTTGTAAATGTCTCCGCAATAGCACGGAAGTGATGCTGTGACAAAGGTGAAAAACGGGCACAGGAAGGGTTCTCAGGAAATCAGGATGTGCAGTCTGTGTGTCCCGTCACAGCAACACGAGGAAAGCCTGCAGTCAGTGCCAGAGAGAAGAGGTGGGACCATTTTTCACGCGAGGCTCCGGCAGCCTGAACGCCCACGCTCTCTTTCTCAGAGATGGTGAGAGAGACAGACAAAGGGGGAGTGAGAGAGAGAGAGAGACAGGAAAAAAGTGGAGCGATGCCTAATTTCCTCACTGTCTCAGAAAGGGAGCAGGAAGCGATTGAACCAAACGAGAGAATATAAAAAGGCGTTTGACAGCGATATCATGTGAATCCGATCAGAGTCGTGCGGCGGGAGTTTTTTTTATGGTACAAAAGACTTGCTGTTCTTTTGAAGTTCCTTGAAAGTTTCATTGTGACACTTGAGGCCACAGTGAAGGCGTGAAAGAGAGAGTCGCATGATAAAATTCACTGGAAGTTTCAGAAAGTCCCCTAATTCATAGTGAAGTCTTCGGGGGGTCTTTACACCTACAGTTCAGTTCAGGTGGTCCGGGCCAAGGGAATATTATACATTGTCATATTCGGGTTCTACTCCAGTTTGTGTTCCTACAGACTTTTTACAGTATCTCTAAATTGTGGACAAAACATAATCTTTGCTGTTTTTCAACATTTTCTGGCGTTTTATAGGTCAAACAACCAATCGAGAGAATAATATACAGATAAATCAACAATGAAAAGAATCATCAGTCGCATCCGTAGTTTGAACTAAAACCTGAACTTCCTATGGAGTAACAACCTGTCAGACAGGAGATGCTGTAATTGTCCTCTTCCCATTAACTGCATGCGTCTTCATCAGTGTCAGCTACTATTAGATCTGACTACACTTAACTTAATGCGTTACCACGCGAAGACGAGTAGGAGTATGTGTGGCTGTAGGGTGCTGTCATTAGTGGTTTGTTGAAGGGTGAATGATGAGTGTGTGTTCCATTGCAACCTAGACGTGGATTTGAGCCGGGGCACTTCGGAGCACATATTATAAAAGCTTCTTTTGAAACTGAAATTAATAGTTATCGGTGTGTTTAGAGACTCCACAGATTTAAGTTTCATTTTCAACACGTTCATCAGTTATCTCTGAAACCGTCATAAAGCTTTCTCTGTACTCGTACTGGTGTGATACTCTGATAAAGACCAACTTCTGTCTGACTTGTATCACAGTTTGACCTTCTTTGCTATCAGTTATCTCTGTCCTATATGTTGTCAAAGAACTTGACTGCCATCATGAGTGTAACCCATGTTGTTTTTCCTCTGTTTATAGCTCGATGTACACTTAAAAACACAGCATGTATAATCTCTGTAGGCCAGAGAGGAGGAAAGGAAGATAATTTATTGCTATCTACTAAATATATTCTTCTCTCTTGTTGTTTATTCCAGCGGTTACGGCGGCTATCGACCAAATATCGGACGGAGAAGATCTACCCCACCAACGTAGGAGAGAAGGAGGAGAATGTCAAGAAGAACAGATATAAAGATATACTGCCATGTGAGTACTAGTACACCAACGAATGCATGCTAATGTTTAGTCCCAGTGCCTCAAAGCTTTTGTAAACCAGCTTCGACAGGAAACTTAACACTATTACCTTGTAAACATATCAATGCCCTTAAGTACATTTTGGAAACAAGGTGTCTGTGTGTGGCATGCAACAGAACTGTAGGGGTGAACAATGTAGCATTCAAAGTACCATCATGCCTGACTCTATAAGCCACTGTTGCTCTTGGGTGTCTTGTTTCACTCCTACTTTCTGTCACCACCTTGTGTATCTTCATTCATCTACCTTGCAATGTACCAAAGTGATCAAGATGGCAACCTGCTAGTTCAACTGGTTGACCTGCCTGCAGACACGTAACTTTAATTTTGACCTATTCTTTGCATATTCATGCAATACCTGCTAGTATAATAATGTATGAAAGCTTGTGTCCTGCTTGCAACAATATTAAAATATTCCTTTTGTATGTCCTCAGCGTTAAAACATAATTCAATTTGTGTGGCAGGAAAAAAAATAAAGATGTCAAACACCAGCAACGTCAAACAGTCAACATAATTTATCGCCCACCACTATTCAATTTTAGACATTTCTTTAGACTATCTGGTTAAATACAAAAAAAAATGGGTCGCGACAGACTCATAAACATAAACTCACTGAAACGTCCGGTTTGTAGGAATTTGTCCCCATTCATTCATCAACAGATACAGACATACTGTATGTTGTACTAGGTCATGTAATGGTTCTCGCTGCACTCTATAGAGGAAGCTTCCATGACCCAACATCTGTCCTACTTTTATCATACCGTTATCCTTTTCCTCATCCGTCGGTCCATTCATTAAGGCTTACAGTGAATAAGCTGCCGATAAAACAAAAGGAAAAAAACTGTATCATCCGTAACAGATGTGTACACATACTTAGGAATGAGGATGTTGCTGTGTGTCCTCACCTGTCCTCTCTTTGTCTCTCACTTTATCCCATTCTGTCCATTTTCTGTCTTTCCATTCACTCTGTTCTCTTTCTCCTGTCTTATTTCATCAGAACATATTTCAAAGTGCATCAAAGTAAAGGCGTCTCTCTCTCTTTTTTTATCCCCTCCCTAGTTGATCACACTAGGGTGAAGCTGACGTTAAAAACAACCAATCAGGACACAGATTACGTCAATGCTAACTTCATCAAGGTAAAAAAAGAAGAAAAAAAATGCTGCGGAATTCCTTTGCTTTAGTCTTTGACATTTTGATTACACAGCTTGGGAAATTGGGAAATTTAAGTGGTATAAAGTGCTATATGAGTCACAGTGTGGAGATAAAGTGCCTTTACAGAATGAGATTTAATGAACGGTGTGGATTTGTGTTCTTGCTTTCTCCCCGTCACTCCTTGCAGGGCATGGATGGCCCAGAGGCCTATATTGCAACTCAGGGCCCACTGCAGAACACTGTCATCGACTTCTGGAGGATGAACTGGGAGTACAATATAGCTGTGAGTATGGCTCGTTGGATGGTGGCAGAAACGCAAGAGAGACGGCAGAATCTCCCAGCGTCAACGTGAATATTTCACCGACTAGGAACACAAAGCTGTTAAGTTTAGTGCGAAAATGGGTGTGATAATTAAAGTAATTGAAATAAATATTTAATAAGGCTGTCAGGCAGATGGCGGAGTGCTTATGCTTGAACCAGATGGACGGAAAAGGGAGGGAGCTGGGATTAGGTTTAACTAGCACTCTGAAAGGCTTGAGGTTGCAGCTGTGATAATTACTCCTGTAGGATCAGAGAGAGATATGTGTGATATAGATGTGTGATCAAAAAAAGATCTCAGGGTCTGCACTGCTACTGTAGAGATGAAAAATATAGAAAGGTATAGGAATGAATATACTGGTAAATGTATTATTTATCTGTGAGGGATTGGGTGTAAATATTGATGGTAATCCTTCCTGTTTGTCTCCCTGTAGGTTATTGTGATGGCTTGTCGAGAGTTTGAGATGGGAAGGGTAAGGCTGTGATATTTAATCCCTTCATGTTTGTTTGTTTGTGTGTTCATAACAGTGCATGCAGTTAAGTATGCATTAGTAGAGTTATTTCTTCCTTGATTGTGCAAATATACAGGGTTGTTTAGCCTAGTTGATAGTGTGTTGTGTGTACATTTCAAAGTTCCACATGTCACATTAGGAGTTTATTTCAAGCCAGAAAGTAAGTGTGTGTGTGTGTGTGTGTGTGTGTGTGTGTGTGTGTGTGTGTGTGTGTGTGTGTGTGTGTGTGTGTGTGTGTGTGTGTGTGTGTGTGTGTGTGTGTGTGTGTGTGTGTGTGCGTGCGCCCGCGCCCGCGCCCACAGGAAGCTGTGTTGTTCTCAGCTGAAGCTAACTCCTTGTTTCTTCTCTGGTTAGAAAAAGTGTGAGCGGTATTTCCCGCTACTCGGGGAGGAGCCCATGAGTTTTGGCCCTTTCAGAATCTCCTGTGTGAGTAGACGAATCTGTAATATCACAGCTGTGTGTGTGTATGTGTGTGGAGAGGGGGGGTCTCTTGTTCTGGACTCCTGCATTTCTCACATTTTGTCATAATGACGGTTGTAGTCAAGGATTTTGTAAATGTTCTCCATGTCTCTGTGTTCTAGGAGTCGGAACAGGCCAGAACAGACTACTTTATCAGGACTTTGAAGGTGGAGAATGAGAATGTAAGTTCTATCACTTCTTCTTTACAATGTATTTTATTTATGAAAATCTTTTCATAAAACTTTCTTGTTTGTTTATTTTGCCACTGCCTGTTCTCACTGTCAAAAAATCAATATTGCAATATCGAAAGTGGTATTTTTTAAATATTAATGAGACGTGTACATCTCTGTTCAATTCCTTACATATGAAAATATCGCCCCCATACTGACTTTCTCCTCTTTAAATACACTATTCCTCTGTATGGCTCCCTGCAGGAAACTCGGAGGATAACACAGTTCCATTATATGAACTGGCCGGATCACGACGTCCCCTCATCGTTTGACTCCATACTGGATATGATTGGACTGATGAGAGAATACCAAGAGAATGACGATGTCCCTATATGTGTGCACTGCAGGTTGGTACAGTACATACACACCCTGCAGAGACACCAACACAAATCCACCTGTGTAGACACGTGCTGTAACAAAGACTGATTTCTGTCATAAAATAGACACAGCATTGCACACAATCATTGAATTGATTCATAGGATTGCCAGCGGGTTTTTCTTCCGCGAGAATGCAAAACAGGTGGCTGGCATTGGAAATTAAGTTCAACACTGCAGAGAAATGTTGCAGCAGCATACAAATACATATCTACTGCTGGCAAATGTTCGATTTTATGTACAGCATTTTGATGTTTCTCATGACTAATGTTGTTGGTAATGTTATCACAGCTATAGTGGTTAGATAAGATTGCGATAGGCTGAGATTTTATGTGTCGAAGCAATGATACGTTCATGAGAAAGCAGTCTCAAAGATCGCTGCACCTTTTCCAACAATAAACAACTCGGCGGTGAAGTATTCAACACAACTCTGCTGCACACATGCATGGGTTACACATGTGTGTAATCAGCTATAATGAGCAGCCTGAGGACATTTCCTGGTTCCTTCTGTTACACAGCAGGACTTAAAGCTGCGTCTCCCTGTCTGTAAAGATGCCTCGTGTGGGCTGATGTGCACCGTGCTGCATGTGTGTGGAGAAACGGTGCTTGTTAGAGCAGCTCTCTGACAGCATGGGATCAAATTTTATGATTTTATGTGTCGGACATGATGCCACATAATCTTTAGCTCCTGTCTCCATCCTGTCTGGGCGATGGGATACATGTGGTTGAGTGTAATTACTCTGTTTTTGTAGCGTGAAGAATCAGAAATCCAGGGCTGATATTTGTAAGGAGTGTGTTGTTAGTGGATTCATGCTCGTGATGAGAAGAGCGTGTTTCTGTGTCTTTGCTCTCGCGTGTTCCTCTTCTAATCTAATCCGTATGACTGTGACTGTACAGTGCCGGCTGTGGGAGGACGGGTGCTATTTGTGCTATCGACTACACGTGGAACCTCCTTAAAGCCGGGGTATGTGAACATGCACACTCCTACACATACCTAAAACATACCTGCACAAAAACACACACACACACACTTTCCACACACTGAAGGTTACATTGAGATTCAAGGAGAATTAACCCTTTTGCTGCGCTGTGTTTTTTTTTTTCTTTCAAGAAAATACCAGAAGATTTTAATGTTTTTCGGTTGATCCAAGAGATGAGGACGCAACGACACTCTGCTGTACAGACTAAGGTTTGTTAGTGTTTTTTTCTTCTACACACATGGTTTGCATGTGAATTATGCCTCTGAATTTGATGCAAAATTGAGTTATATACAAAAGTGCAAATTAATGATTAATGAAAATGCAAATTAATGATTTGATTTCTAATCAAACGTGTTGCTACAGCCAGATTTCCCATGTCTTCCCACAAGGAACCTGGTAGCTGAGGTCAACATGTGATCATGTGATATTTGTCAAGTTGTCAAACTAATCGCCATATTAAATAGACCTATAAGTACAATGCGTATACTGCATTAATAGCATTTCAGTAA
Source organism: Eutrigla gurnardus (assembly GCF_963514095.1). Lineage (NCBI taxonomy): Eukaryota > Metazoa > Chordata > Actinopteri > Perciformes > Triglidae > Eutrigla > Eutrigla gurnardus. The sequence goes on along the minus strand of NC_139932.1, from coordinate 12,210,866 downwards.
CTTACTTGGAGTGACATAACTTACAATTTACATTTTCCAATCATATTTGTATCTTTAAGCAGCATACATTCAAAATAATGAGCATCTCGACTTAACAAATCCAGAGTCCTGCGCCATTTTGTACCTTCTTTATGATGTCCCCTCCCACGCACGTCCTGACATTGAGAGGGAAAATAAGCCCCGTTAGATAAATGATGGAATGGCCTTGATGGAGCCTGCTGGAAGCCGGTAACTGTAATGTAATTTCTGAAAATGCGGTGCAATACACTCACTGCCTTACTGGGAAAGTAATGAGATTAAAGCAGCGTGCATCAGAGAAGGCCGTCCCATTGTTTCCACACAGGTTGTATTCCATAGCTTTGTAAATGGATGTTTTTGAGTTCAGACACAAGAACATTTTTTGCTTTAATATTGATTTGCTTGAGCCCTTTGTTTTGTTTTCTTCTCTTCTCCGTTTATCTCATTATGTCTTTGTTTCTCCATCTCCTTTCATTCTTTGTTTCTTTGTCTCCATCTCTGTAGGAGCAATACGAGTTAGTTCATAGAGCGATCGCCCAGCTCTTTGAGAAACAACTGCTGCTACTGGAGAGCCCCACCAACACGCAGATACACGATGGCATGGTATGACACACACACACACACACACACACAGACAACACAGATATTGTGCATGCTGTCTGATGTTAAAGAAAGACAGGATGTCGCTGAGTAACACACTTGGAGCGGGATGAAAACACAAATAATTAGTCACAGGGGAGGGAGAGGCTAGGAGGAATAGAAGAGAGGCCTTCAGAAAACTTTGCTCTTTACACAGAAACAGAAGAGTTTGTGAGAAAAGATGGATCGCTCCTCTGCAGGGAACTCTCAGAGGGCTGTTTTCTGTTAGACCCATTACAAAGAGCTGGAAAAAAAAGCTTTGCACTGTCAGTCACCACTGCCCTCTTTCTAATTTACTTCACACTATCCTTCATTGCTCACCCCCCATACATGAAGTGTCCTTATTTGCCCCCGTTCCACCCTCCATTGCACTAGAAGTACGACCAAACCAAAAGTTTACTCATATGATGAAGTAATTCATTCATAAAATCAAAGATGGGGCAATAGATTCGGCCTCAGTCTTGACTTTAAGGGACTATGTCCATGTCGTGGTTTTTTTTAAGCATTTCTAGTTAAAAGGGCTGGTGAGGTCACTGTCAAAAAACAGTTTTTGCAGTGGCTTTCTATCCTGTCAGAAAGACACCATCATAACAAAGAACGAAAAAGCCCATTTTCCATTGAGTGTGTATTTTGTCTCTCTTTGGTGGATCTTCCTCCTTGCTTTAATGTTACGGTTGTCAGATTTTTCAGCGAAAAGCTCATCCATACAAAGTATAAAGCAAGCATCCTCCAGTTGGTGCTCATGGTGAATAAAACAGTGTCAAACAAATAGATAGTAGCCCAAATAGATAAGAAAAACCAAAGGGGCAATGCTAGTTTATCATACAACTGTGGTTATAGTGGTGATATCATGTCAAGAAGATATTGTTGCCATAGAAACATTAAAAAAAAAAAAAACGTGTGGATGAAGACTCCAGTTACTCTTCATTGGAAGAAGTTTAAGTTACAGAAACATTACACTTGTATTGAAAGCACTTTGAAGTGATTTCACATTAAGCATTGAATGTTGTAGAATTTGGTTGTGTTCCCCTGCTACTTAGTGGAAAAAGTAATTTAAATTCAAAGGGGCTTGATTGGCATTGGAAACGTATATTTACATTGCCAAAGCAAGTGTGAAATAAAGACAAAGGAGTCTCTCTCTCCAGAAACAGTAACACACCCAGTCACACTGCTACTGGAAAATGTAGTTAAACTAATAGCGCCGCTGCTCCCCAACACGATTATGTGTATATGTGGGAAAATAAAAGCCAGAAAGCCAGAGGACAGAAGCATCGACGAGACGGTGTGTGTGTCAGATTGACACGCCTAAATACAGAGGACACAGAGAGAGCGCATTGGCAACAACCCATGAGTCGACTTCCTGCTTCGGAAGCTCTGATGACATCACCCCTCTCCCAGAATGCACTCTTGAGTCTGAGAATAGACAAGCATCCGTTGGGAAAGGGAGATCCTTGCAAGGGGACGTTGACCGGGACGCACGCAACCATGTTTACACACTTTCTAACTTTACTGTACTACACTTTTACTACTTAAAGTTTGAACAATTAATCATTTAAAAGAAGGCGTGTGTAAACGGAGGAAGACAGCAACTCCCGTACGAGTGTTGCTACTCATTATAACCTTGTCATTATCTTACAAAGAACATTATCAGTGTGTTTGTACTGACTCAGTTCATACACACATTGACTCATGTCCAGTCAGCCATTGTTAGGGACTAAAACACCCACATAGGTGCTCTCAATGGCAGTAGGAACAATAAGCCTCCACATGCACACATCCCACACGCGTTTTTCTGCTCGCACGCAGGCGTCATTGTTCGTAGGACGTAATCCTCCCAGATTGATTCTCCACTACACACATGGACACGCAGCCAAATGAGATGCAGTCATGCCTCCGTCTTTTCTCTGAGTTAGTTCCTGAGAAGATGTAAGTGCTCACACGTACACGAAGAGCGGAAGTGGCCTCTTTTGCCCTCTCTGTCTCGGGTTTGTGATGAAGTGGTCCCGTCGTCTTCTCATTATCAGAGGGGAGAGAGAGTCAAATGAGTGAGTCACCGGGCGAAGAGAGGAGGAGGAACCGGAGAGGAAGAGAGAGAAGATTAGTCAGGAGGAGGAGAGCTTCTTCAGTGAAGCAAATTTGTAGCAACTTTGTAGCAACATTCCAGAAACATCTCAAACTCTTTTATTTGGTACACTCAGATTGTTTTATACGCTAATTACTTCAGAAAACGCTGAGCAGTGAAGCCAAAGCTGATAACATGATATCATTATAATTCATTATTGCATAAATACATTTTTTTTTTATTAAATTAAACACAATTAAAGAATTGTGACCAATAAACATGCACTGGGTGGGACGTTATACAGTTCAAACATAAGCTGCTCATTGGAGGACAAATTATGTAATGGAGATACTGTTTCTAAACTTCTCCCAACACATCTTTGGCGTTTCTATACTGCAATTTAATTTTATGTAGTGGCTGAGTCGAGCGGTATGGCGGCTCCGCTCTTATTTTTGTTTCTGTGTGTGAATTGTCCAGAATGAAAGCAGTCCAGACAAAGCAGGCCAGCAGTCGGACGACGAGCGATGGGACACGCCTCCTCCAAAACCTCCCCGCATACGCAGGTAAGAAACGTGTATGTTTGGATTGTCGAAGCGGTTTAAACTTGCAGAATGGATGTAGTCGAAGAATAAAATAACCCACACTCATCCTCCACACAGATGAATGAACACACACACACAGAAGTGAGCAGTAGGTGTGAAGTGGCCCGTCACGGAGCACAGTGGGAGTCATGTGTCGTAGGAGGAAGGCAACAACAACAACAACCACCAGAAAAAACAAAAAAAACAATCACAGCACAACAGTTTGTGCGGAGCGCACAATGAAAACATATTAAACTGACCCAACAGAAGCAGCAGGCGTTGTTTTCACCAGAGCTTTCTGACACACACCCACAGATACGCACCACTTTACCGAAGTTAACTTCTGCTCGGCCGTGAACAAACGCCGTAGCCCGAGGAGGAGCCGCATTTAGAGATCATTTTGCAACTCTTAACAATGCTCTGCAACCCTCCGTGGTGTTGCATGTGCCACAACCCTCGGCTAGTTGAATTAGAACTGCTGTATCTGCTTTCATCAACCCCCCTCTTCGAGATCAAACACACCCTTTCTTAGCACTTGCAGGCATCTGGGCGGTATCTGTCATGTGTGTGTAGATGCCCCTTTGGTTTCCTCTATAACTCTTTCTTTTAGCATGTTTATTACCCTCCTAATTCCTTTCTTATCCTCTTCCCTTCTTCTCTGTGTTGCACGTGCCCAGCAGGGTTTGCGCTCCACTTTTTCTCAGCCAGTTCATCTTCAGTCCCCCCTTTTTCCTTCTTTTTATGATTTATTCACAGAAGGCGGTTAATGCAGTAACACATACACTTTACAGGTTTTCTATCAAGCTCGATAGATCCTTAATGAGTTGCCCCAGCACTGTTGCTTTAATGTCAAGGGAGACGTCTTGTTGCCAGGAGACTGTTTCACTTAATTACCTGTTGCTAGAAGCGTTTTCTAAAAATGTCTACTTTGACAACATTTCACTCTCCCTAATTCCAAACCTTCATGATAGCAGATTAATCATTCATGGCAGCCGACATGACCTTTGTTGTGTTCCCTCACTGCACTAAAATGATGGTTGCTCTTGCTGTGCTTGATTTGTATTCTGTACCAGACGCTTCCATGGGAAAGCAAACATTTTTTCAAGGGTTCTAATTTTGGGATTTAGCTGCAAGCGATCTGTTTACTGAGAAGGTTCTTTCCTGCTCTAAGTAAAACATACAAATTTGAACTCGGGAGATCCTGCCAAGAGTCTCTCTCCTGAAAGAATCCTAAATCTCAGTATGTGACTTTCTCTCTCGGCTCTAAAGGAATAATGTCCAGGCCAGGTTTAAGCCTGGGAGTATTTTAGTGATGGTAAGAGCTATTTTTACCAACATAGTCCACATTCTGCTGGCCGCACTCGCCCTGGGTCACTTCAGCAGTGTGAGTGTGTGTTTGTGTGTGTGAGTTGGAGAAGGAAACGTACTGCTGGCTCTCCAATGAGGCTGGCATGATGGTCTCAGATACTGAGTCACGACTTTTACACCCATACACACATATTCACAACCACGCCCTGAAGAGTCATATCCTCCGAACTTTCAGACCAATATGTGTCTGTGGCGAAGTATCGAAGACTATGCTGGTTTTCGACAGTATTTGATGGATGTAATGTATGTGTATAGGATTTAAATTAGATTTAAAGTTCTATCGCATCCCTGAGAGACTGCTACCCTTCAACCCCTTCACCTATCCATGTGAGATTATTAAGGAAACTATGGTTTGTGCGTCATAAATTACTAAATGAGAAGAAGAAGTGTAGTTCAAGTGCGAGGTTCGCTGCTTTTCTTGGATGTCTGTGTGAATCTATCCTCGGCACGACCTGAAACCAGGAAGAGTCTCTTTAAGCTTTATCACCTCAGCGAACCAACGCTCTAATTAAAAATACAGTTTCTTCCCTCTGGAGTGCGTGTGGAGGACGTAGCACGTGTGTGTGTGTGTGTGTGTGTGTGTGTGTGTGTGTGTGTGTGTGTGTGTGTGTGTGTGTGTGTGTGTGTGTGTGTGTGTGTGTGTGTGTGTGTGTGTGTGTGTGTGTGTGTGTGTGTGTGTGTGTGTGTGTGTGAGAGTTTATGTGTGTGTGTGTGTGTGTGTGTGTGTGTGAGTTTATGTGAGTGTGGGTGGTGCATATATTTCGAGTTCTCGTGAAGGCTCACATCTGTGTGCAATGCATACATGTGTGTGAGTTTTGGTTATTTGCGTACACGTGTGCATAGTGTTAGTGTGACCGAGGATGGTTCCTGACTGTGTCACCAGCTTCTGTGAAGACAGAATTTATATTAAGACAACTGTGTTTAATGAATGTTGTCAGTCGTTTCCTGTGTATACACCAGCCTCCACTTAAAAGGTGTTGTTTACAAATGCTTCAATAAGTTATCTACTTAAAACTGCATCATAGTGTGTTGTTAAAGTCCATTTATTACATGTTTATATACTCCAGAGGAATGCTAGAGACTACAACTTCAATTGATGCTATATTTGAGTGCATCCTTGCATTTTTCATAGATGTCCTTGTGCTGCAGCTAACAGATGTGTGATGCACTTTATACTCTTTGATAATACTTATTTGCTTTTCTGTGACTTAGTCGTGTTTGCTCATATAACAGCTTAGCTTTTCCTTTAGCAACGGTTTTAATTGAATCTTTTCTCATCTTCGAGGGACGCAGGGCCCGAATATACTCTAAATGATTCATATCCCCATGGAAACAAGCAGCACCAGTGGGAATCAGCTGTTATTTTTAAATGTGTCTTTTGCGGAAGGAAGAGGAAGAAAATCTCCAGAGTAATTTATTTTTTCATTAAAGGGAATTCCTTTAAGCTTGAGGCCAGATATTACCGATAAGAGACCCATAAGATACAACTTGAGCTAGAAGCTCTTAAGTTGTGGAGCTCTGACTCCTGCTGTCATGACCTCAGACCTCCCCACTGAGATTGTAACAAAAGTTATTAGTCTTGCGTTTCTGTATTTAGCAATTAGATCTAACCCCTTCGGAATGATTCGGTGTAAATCATTGCTTGCCCTCCACGAATAAACAAATACACATGGCAGATCGCAGCCTCTGTCATCGCAGATCGCAGCCAATGGCAGCTCCGACTGGCTTTATGAGGAAGTCCTTTACTGTGACTGCAACTCCAAAATTGCTCAAGAATAGAAAGTCTCCTGTCCCTCTAGCTTGCAACTTTTCTGTGTGTCTGACTTTGTATCTGTGTCTTTTATTCACACACACACACACACACATAGAGCATCATGCACAGTATTACGCTCGCTTCAGTCATGCACTCTTGATTTAGCACACCACCACCACATCCTTTCACTGTTTTTCCTTTCCCTCTGTGTATATGTTTAAATGCATATGTGCATGTATATTCTGTATCTTAATGTTAAACTTTCCATCGCTGTGTGGTTAGCTTGATCACAGCCTCAGTATCCTGTGCACGATTCACACACCCACACTGGTTTATCCATAGGTGTGTTGATAAGTAGTTTCTAAGCGCATTAGACAGTACTGTGCATGTGGGGGATTTTTTTAAGTTAAATACATACTCCTACTGCACATACTATACTGAACTAGCCAGTAGAAGAGCTAACTAAACATTACCTTTTTGCTTTGGACCAACAGTGACTTAAATAGGTTGCTGTACCCAAAAGAATATAATAAAAGCAGAAGATGATGCTTTTATATCCTTTGTCTTCCACTCTTTCTAGAAACCATAACACACAAAATACAATGCATTCATTCAGAGGGATAAACTCTGTAGCCGTGAATCTGTTTCCAGTTTGTTTAATGTCAACAGCGAAACATAGAGTAACATCTGAAAACATGTAATTTGTCTCAGGTTTAGCATGTTGCTACTTTTTTTAAATTATTCTGCCACCTAGTGGTAGGAAACTAAACTTCACAACATGATCAGAAACTCTTTTGGTTTCATTCATACAATGTCTCAAATACATTTCATCATCTTAAGTTTCAGCATTTTTTAATAGAAAATAAATTAAAGCGTGGATGTCCGAATGTCTGGCCAGTATGATGACATTTTTCATTAATTGCCTTTAAACGTTTTTCTTTCTTTATTATTTCTTTCTCAAGCAAATAAAGTATTTTAACATTCAAGCCAATTGCATTTTAGCATAATAAAAGTGTGTTAGCGTACAAGTGAAGGATCTCTCTCCCTCTCTGTTTAGTTCCCAGGCAGAAGGTGATGTGAAGGAGGAGATACTCCAGCCCCCGGAGCCTCACCCTGTACCCCCAATTCTGACCCCGTCTCCCCCTTCAGCCTTCCCCACCGTCACCAACGTACGGCAGGACAATGACCGCTACCATCCCAAGCCTGTGATACACGTCCTGGCTACCTCTCAGGTCAGTCTTCTTATACAGAGACGTACAGATTTGCAGAATTGTAGTTTTTGAATCCATCCGAGTTTAATGTGTATTTCACAGCACAGCACTCTGTTGTGTTTTTGATGGTAGATCCTACAGATATTCATTTTACTGTCACATATGACAAAGAATAAAAACAAATCTTCACAAATTTTACAATTTTTGCTTGAAAAAGGGGAATTACTTACTTTCAGATGTGCCCCGACACAAAGAAAACCCTCTGTTGTTTTCTAGGCGATGATGCATTTGCAGAAGATGTTTATTTTAATTTCCTATTCCTTTCAGAATAAAGATGCGGACCAGCAGCAGAACCAGTCCGAACCCGGTCCCAACAAGCAGACCAGTCCCTCAGAGCAGAAAGACCCAGATTTACTAAGTCAGAAAGAGCAGACTCAGGTCTCACATCTAGATCTCAATGACAACTATAACAACAAATCGACATCGACAAAATCAGAATCGGGCCAAAGCCAGACTCAGACTCCCTCCTCGCCCCTCTCCCCAGCTGTTGAATGTTCTGGTGCTCCTCGGATCGAGAGGAAGCTGAGCATTGAGATTAAAAAGGTGCCACTGCAGGAAGGACCTCGTAGTTTTGACACTTCCTCCTCCATGGGGGTAACAGGTGGAATCGGTAGCAGTTCATCCAATAGCGCAGCAGTGCTCCAAAGAAGCCACGCCTTCAAAGCCCGTTCTGGCCAGTCCCTGCTGACGTCTAGCTCCTCGCTGTCAGAGGACTCGGGCACGGAGGGAGGAGCAGGTGGTTGTGGGGAGACTCATACAGACGGAGGCGTCCTAGCCAGACCAAACCACCTCCCTGTGAAGAGTGAGAAGGGGGAGACGCAGGGAGGGGACAGAGGGGAGTTGAAGGCTGGCCATGCGGCGTGGGCTCAGGCCTGCAACAGCCCTGAAAAACAGTTCTCCAAAACCTCATCCTCGTCTTCGTCCTCAGACCGCGTGGCTCCATCCTCGTCCTCCTCTTCCCACCTCTCCTCCTCCTCTTCCTCCTCCTCCTCCACTCCCGTTAGGACTGCCCTGAGTTTCACCAACCCCCTGCACTCCGATAACTCGGAAGAGGAGAGGGATGGAGAGCTGTCCGGAGAAAAGGAGGTTTATCATACTAATGTATCCACGGCAACGGCCATGGTAACCACGTCCCCTCAACACGGAGACCAGCAGCCGGTCCGGAAGGTGTTGCCCATGTCGATCGCGGGGCAGAACTCTCCGTTACCCTCTGCAACCACAGCAAGTACGTCGATCCGCTTTTATTCAATGAGTCGGTCTAATTGCTTTAACTCACTGACTGCTTTCCTGACAGAATCAATTCACAACTCTAAAGGAAGGCAGATAAATAGGCTTCTGGATTAACTGAATAAATCCGAATTAGACAACACTTTGATGGTTCGTGAAACAGTGATTAATTCACAAACACTGAAGGCCATTTGGGCTCAGTTCTGAGGAGTCTCATTAAGTTCTACTTACTAAAACTCAGGTAAAGCGCTAAAGCGACCTGTCTTTATTATCCACACAAACATACACTCAGAGAACCCACACGGTAGAGTCATTTTCTGGGTCAGTAAAGACACAGAGGTCTCAGACAGACCACGTGCAAATGATAAGTTGTATCTGTCAACGCACACACTTCTGTAACGCTCGGCCAAGATGGAGGAAATGAGACGAGGAAGAAAGGAATGACGAGCAACGAGTGAGGGAGCGATGGAGAAACGGAGTGAGATGGTTCCAGCGAGCCTCATTTCAAGCATGGCTGTATGACTAATTGGTTGGTTTGCGAGGAATGCTGCAAATGTTAACAGGCAAACATCTGTCAAAACAGCTCTCCGCTCTCTCTTTCAGCTTGTGTGTGTGTTTGCCTGAGCGAGTGGATTTTCAAGCGGGAGAGAAGAAGTCGTGTTTCTGTGTGTTTTTGTCTCAGTGCGGTTGTGCGTTTGTGTGCATGTCGGATGGTGAAGGATCAACACTGCATGAGACTCATAAACACACTGTGCACGTCGGGTTGAACACTGCAGTGTCATGCGTTCTGTGCATCGGTATGGCCTCGCCGTCATGATGCCGACTATGAGAAGTGGGGTTGTAAAAGGCTGAGATTGCTTCTTCTTGTTGAGTTCAAAATCCTCCAGATTTTCAACTCTGATTCTTGCTGTGATTGGAGCTGACACGGAATGGTTGAAGTGGACTTTGTCTTGGAGCGGTTTCGATCTCGAATGGGTTCAAAGCTTGATGAAATAAGACGGACTGCATTTTTTTAAATATTTGGATTTACGTGAAGGCATGATGTAAATCCATTTGCTAGCTGTAAAATAGCTTTTTTAACAAATTGTTTATGTTTGAATAAATAGTCTGTCGGAAATGAAAGATATAGTACTCTTTTATTTCGGCATGTCCGGCATGATTTCAGGAACCAGACATAAAGTGCTGTGTTGAAGGTTACATTACAAGTGACATGGCATTGTTATTGTTCCTTATTTATTCTAAATCAGCCACAAGACAAACTTTAAAGATGGAAAAGACACAAAAATAACATGTTCCTGTTAGATAATCAGATTAAATTCAAATGTTATCGTAAAAAAAAATGTCTGGCATCATGCACTTGTGAGCTATTTCCAATATTTAAAATAAATGCAGAAGTATTTTGTCTCACGGTCTTGGAGTGGACTGGTTTGCGTTTTGGTCTGCTTGGCTTTGTGGCACATGATTTATTTGGGCTGCGGTAGCGCTTTGGACTCGGTCATGAAACGCTGATGGCTGCTGTTTGTTTGGTTGCAAGATTCTAACAACTGCTTTTTGTCCAGAGGAAACTGGTGGCTGCTTGTTTTGCTACTTTATTTATATTGCACATTTTATGTAGGTTAGTGCAACTCAAAACATTTTAGCCGTCATTGGACAGAATAAATATAAACTGTTAAAAAAATGTGGGAAACCAATGCATGCTAAATGTGAGGTAAATACAAATATACAAAACTACGAGATAAAAAATGAAATAATAATTTTTAGCTGAAAATTAGCAGTTAAACTCCCCATGTGATGGAAGCACTGACTCTAAACAACATGTGTCTTTGTCTCTGAAGCTGGATTTTGTAATTGCATTGTTAACTGCACTTAGTTTAATCAGGAACAACAATATAATTTGGCTCTTGCTCTCATCACTTATAGCTATATTAATCTGCTATACAACCACTTGTGTTTGTTTTCCTGAAAATGGTGCAGAGCTGGAATAACTGGCACCTAACAAATTGACAGATGCATGTACTTCCTGTTTACTTAAATCAACCGTTAAGGTATAACCATCCCTGCGTGAATCGAAGTGACTGTAGATCAGATGATTCAACATTTTAGAGTCAGTATATTGTCCCTGCCAACAAATGAGGCTGACATTTTGTAATAACTACATTATACTCAAAAGCAAAGAACCCTTCAAAGAGTTAATTTTAGCTGTCCTGCTTCCTTTCCCCTCCAGATGAACTGGAGAAAATATGATTAAGGAGCCAGTTTTCCCTTAGAGACCGACCAGGTCTCATTAAGAAAGAGACAGACAAACTCTTGGTCAATATTAAGGTCATTAATATGAAACGATTTCTTGGATATTGTGCTTGAATTAAAAATAGCCGTATTTATTTTTAACTGGACCGTGCATTATAGGAAAGTCATTATTGTCAGGCCCCTTAAAGATTCTGTTATCAGTGCTGTGTTGGTCAGACATACTGGAATTGTCATTGTAAACCCAGACCAGTGGCAGATATACTCATTTTGTACTGAAACAGCTGGAACTCAAACCCAATAATTTTTCCCTGATTACGTGTCCCCTTGAATTGCTTTCTTCTCCTGAGATGCTGCAACGGAGCTAATCGTGATGGTTATGACCCATGGTTAGTTTACTAAAGGCATCATAGAAATACAAGATTTCCCTCAGCGATGGCTATTGTAAAAATAATGCTCAATTTGAAGAGGATAAAATCCAGAGAATGGAATGAAATACAATCATGATGACTGTGGAGCACGTCAGTAGTTGCAACTCAATCGGCCATGCCAGTAACTTAATATATAAAATCATTTTCATTTAAAAGGTAATTTGTAACTTAAATTAATTGAAGTTGTTACTGTTGAAAACGGTGCAAAATTGCCGTAGAAAGAAAGAATAAACATAATTTAGTTTTGAGGCATGTGTGTGATTTACTGAAGAATAATAATAAGAACGAGAATGCAACAGATAAATAGCGTTAAATGTTAAATGAACATAAACATTTTTTTCTTTTTCATGCTTTACTCATGACAATATTTTTTAGTGGCATTTAATAACTATTCCAATTGGTACCATGCATTGGCAGATCCACTTAATGATCGAAGTATATAGTCAATAATGACAAAATACAGTCAAATTTCAGTCGATACAAAGTGACTAAACAGATTTTTGACGTTTTTTTTATAGAGAAGAAATGAAGGGAACACTTGTTCCGAGTTTCAGCACTTTTCTTTGCATCGTTCACATTTGACTGCCGATCTCTTGTCTTTCTTTTCGGGCCAGTAATTAACGATGCTTCTCATATGACCTCTGACCTTTTAACCCAGACTGCTGGGACAGCGACGACTCCCCTCCCCCCCTCCCTGCGAGAACCCCCGAGTCCTTCCTCCTGGCCACAGGTGCGTTTGCATTGGTCGGGATTCACAGGTGTGTTTCCGGTACAGTGGATTCACTGGGTCACCTCCTGGATGTGGTGGGGTTTTTTTTGGGGCTGGTCAAAGAAGGTGGACGGATACGTTTCTTAGTGGTGTGAATGAAATCATCAGCGGTGGTTGTTTGATTCAGTCTGTCGCCTCCGAAGCTGAGAAGCGCTGAAGAGGAGAAATGTGATTTTCTCTTTCCATACGGTACGAACATGTAGGGCTTCAGTCTCTCTCATTGCAGGATTCAAGCCTGTGTCCTCTCTTTCACAGGAAGGCCTGTCAATAATAATAATACTAATTGGGCCACTCTGTTGCCTTCTGCTGTTTTTGTTTTTTTTCCCGTGTAGGTGTTCTGAGTAGTAAAATATTCAACCACCTGAGAGCACATGAAATGAAAAGAGTTCACTTTTGTTAGAGGCCTTATCACTTTTACAACACTAGGGGGCACCATTTGTATTATTTCAGACCTGCAGGGATTCTGTAAAGACATTTAGTGATGAGCTTAGTATGCATACTAAAAAAAAATTACATTCCCTTTGTGTGTTGTAGCATGGAACTGGGACACACAATAGTTTTTTTATTTTGTAGTGCTTTAGAAGTATATATATAGAAAGGGGAATGTATTGAAGGTACTGTGACAAAGTAGGAATCTAGAACAACCATGTCTTGAGGTTTAATGTCATTTCATTCCTCGGTGTCATCATCTGCTATTTATGATCAGAGACGGATCCTCGCTCTCACTCGTGTGCAACGACTCAGTCTAAACAGAGAATGAGAACTCAGCTTTTTTTTCTCCTCACTGTGAGGCTGAAGTATTGAGGAAAAGTGTCGCTTAATGTTGGAGAGTTTGAAAGCTATGGACGTGTGGGAATGTGCCAAAATTAAGTTTTCTTGTTTTGTTCATTTGTAGTTATTTCTTTCTCCAACTCTCTTGTGTTGCTCTCTCTCCGCCAGACCCTCTGGAGGTGAAGACGTCGGCCTCGGCTGAATGGAGCGGTTCAGATAAAGGTAGGCATCGTAGCCGCCCTGTTTGTTTGCCCTTGTGTTCATGCTTTTTCGCATTAGTTAGTCAGCAGAGCAGTGCGGGAGACGGACCTCCAGTGTTTTACAAATTAGCCCGAGCGAGACAGAATTTGTCAAAACGGCAGCTATAAGAGCAAGCGAGTCAGTGATTCATAACGAGACGGAAAGAGATACAGAAAAGGGGGAAAAAATATTTCTGTCGAGAGGTGAAATGAAAAATGTGCGTGCGTGTGCTTATCCGTGCAATAGGGTTGTGTGATGACGGTAACTGCCAATTTAGTGCCTCAGTAGTTTCACTGCGTGTCTGTGACAGAGACGGAATAATCGAATAGGGAATAACTGTTTGGTTATATTCATAGCTAGTAAAAACAAATCGTTACAGGAATTCAAGTCAAATAGGATTTGGCTTCATTTCGTTTCCCGCTGATAGGCGGCCTTTAAATGTCATGAACTCCGTTTGTTGGCAGAACAAATGTTCTCTCGGTGTAAAACTTCTCACAAAGTAGTGTATATGTTCCTCGTGCACGTGGGTGTAACGTGGCGTTCTGTGCGTTGGAGGTTAAAAGTGAGGTGCAGTTCATATCGGACCATTTGAGCCTGAGGCCTACGTGTGTTAAATAATCCAAAAATGTATCGTATTATTACATAACGAGAAATCAAGAGACTAAACTAGAAAATATAAATAATAATAGGTTGGTAATAATGTTACACAATTTAGAAACTCCTTCAGTAAAACGATTGCGGTTTAAATACGCAGCCTTACATCACTAAAACAGCACCACCTGAGCACTTTGAAGCCCTGATATTCACATGGTGCTTGCACCCTGTTAATCTGTGTGTGTGTTTGTGTGCAGATGTGTCGGACTGTGTTAAGAAGACGCCTCCAGCTGATCCCGCGTCTGCTGGCACCACGGCAACAGGCAGCAAGGCAGACCTGGGTGGGTAAGTCTGCTGCCTTACATCTTCTACATGTTTTGTCGGTGAATTTGCCTTCTTCAAACTGGACGTTTGTCAGGTTTCTTCGAGTCGTTCACAAATATCATTTGCACAAGTAGAGATTTTTTATAGTCCCTGTGCAGAAAACTTTGCTGACAAACATGGTTTCAACTAATGTCATCATTTCTGTGCATTGTGCGGCGTTTCTCCATTTCTGATGAGGAAACGTGGCTTTAGGGGCTGCATGTGCAGAAAATGTTTGATGGTTTAGAAACCGGGTAATAATTGAAGGCATATTCTCCTCCGGGGGGAAGACATTTTGTGGATGTGTTTTTTTTTATTCAGTTGAAAGCAAGAAAACCCAGCTAAGCGCTTCTTTTCCATCTTCTGTCAGGGTTCGGTAACCGCTGCATTCAGCCCAAAGGCCCTCGGGAACCCCCTCTGCAGTGGACATGATGGGACGATCCATCTGCCCGTCCACCAACACTGTCCTCCCTTGACAGGAGATGGACTCTACCGATTTCTCCTGGCTGGTCCAAAAAAAAATCTAGTTGATAGATACCACACGGACAGACGGCACACTTTTACATAGAAACACCTTCTGTGTGACTCTGTGCAACACCTCCTCCTCCTCCTCAGCCTCAGCCCTCCAAAGTGCCACTGTGCAAAGCAGATGAACACTTACTGGTCAAGTGGCTTGTCCACGTTTTCCTGTTCAGCTTGCTGACGTTAGAGGTTTTCACTTCTCTAGACACTGACCTGGGATCAGTCTGGTTGTGTTCCCGTTAATGGTTAAAGAATAATTCTTGTTTTTCCCCTCCGTTTTTTTTTTTTTTTTTTTTTTTTTTTGGTGACTTGAGAGTAGATTTAAAAAAAAAGGTTCTTCTCTCACTTTTGATGCATGGGCTAAATTATGAGGGATTTACATGAAACCTTACATTTGAAATAGAATTTTGCTTTCATGCCAAATGAGAATATAAGTACTTTTTTTTTTTTTCATCACAAATCAGGAATTATCTTTAATCGGAAAAGCTACTGTGGGAAGCTGATTCCCGAGGTTTAACTGAACTCCCATAAGGTGTCTTCTTCCTCCTACTGAATGAACAACAATCTTCAAAGCGCACCTCGATAATCTGTTACCCATGATGCAACCTTTTCTGTTGGGTATGTACAGGTTGCCAGGGGTATTCTCTCTCCGTGTTTTTCTGTCTCTTTCTCTCCCTCTTTCTGTGTGCTGGTGCTACCTTACAAAGGATCAGCCTAGAAACGGAAGCACTCGAGCTGATTTATCCAATCGACACCTGTTTCTCACCTCCAGCGTGAATCCTTGTAGGATTTAATCCTTGCGTTGGCAGCAGCGATTTCAGCTCCAGTACTTTATGTTTCTATGCTGACCACCATGTTTACCAGAGTCATAGAGTGACATAGTTTGGTCATTGCAGTGGTCGTAGCAGCCATGTTGGCTCCAGAGTCCTGCTCTGTGGCGGTTGAAGGAAGTGTTCCACTTTTTTGGGAAATAAACGTATTCGCCTTCCTGTGGAGAGTTAGATGAGGGCTTGTAGAGCTGCAGCCAGAAGCTGCTTAGCTTAGCATGAAGATAGGAAAGCCGTAAATTCAGTTTTTGCACTAATTAAATAAATTACATGTGAAGCATTAATTGGTGAGTTGTAGAAGTGTGGGTAGGCTGGTAAGTAACTTCAGTAAAATAAGAGCTGGACTAGCTTTTTCCTCCTGTTTCCAGTCTTCATGCTAAACTCATTGAAGTCTCGGCAAGGAAGCAAACAAAGATATTCCCAAAAATGTCAAACCGTTCCTTCAAATATCTGCTAATTCTGTAATGGCCGTGTTGACGTATTCATGTGGCGTTAGAAATCAAAGCCACATTTATATTGAAAATGTTTTGAAAAGTTTTGTGAAACATCACTCACCTACGATCTGCAAATGGTTTAACCAGAGAGTGATGTGCCCTTCTCAAATATCTCATAATAAAAATCAAAGTTAGAAAAGTCAGGGGGAAAAACAAGCAACTTATACAGCAAAATTCACAACTCTGAGCCCAAGAATGCTGCTTTTTCCAGCCACAACAGGGTTAAAATGACCTTAAAACCCATCGGTAATGACTAAACTCATCATCTCTGTGACTCTGGATCTCACTGCTGGGAACATGAGCCTGCCTTAGTCTGCCTCTCAGAGAAGACAGTCCTCCTTAATTTGACTTCTCTCCTCAGTTCATGTCACTCTGTTTCTATTTGGCTTCTCTTGGTTGTTACTTGGGACTCAAATTGTCTTTTTTTTCCTCATCACTCCTTTTTTTTCCATTGTTGTACTTTTTTGCTTTTCTGTTCTGATTCTCCTCCTTCTGTTGGATGATCGATTTTTTTTTTACTCACAGTACACCTCCAGTGTTTCGGAGTAGGAATGTTACACCTCACTTGCAACTCCTGTGGGACTTGACAGATTATTATAAAGTCTGGTTTTTCCGAAACAACCACTTCTCTGCAAATCAGACCAGTTTGGTTTTTCTTCTGAGGGCCAAATTTAAAAATCATGCTGTATCTGCTTCTGCACGTGTGAGACAATGATGATAGGGACCCAGGACTACTGTTTTCTCCTTACTGTTCTCTGCTAACTTCATTAGCTACCGTAACTATACAGTATATGCATTGTTTGATAAAGATAAAAACTGTAAAGGGCAGTTTAGGTATATAATATTTCAGATTTTTTTGTTTTGTTATCTCTTAAATATTGTTATTAACAGAAGATGTAAGAAAGTTGGTGCATGATGATTATTCCTCCTCTACACAGTGTTTCCCTTCAAACTGTAAATTATTGTGCTGCCCTTTATCGTTTTTGCTTCTGGCAAATATTTCAGGGTTGTTTTTATTTTTTATGTTCGAGTTATATGCTTAAAAAGATTTAAAATTTAGTTTTAATTGGTTGGCAGGGGAAAAGCATTGACTGCCAGCCAGCCCCCCTTTCAGATAGCTACCACGGGCTTCGAATAAGATTGTAATAATAATATTAATGATGATGATGATGATAATAATAATGGTCGTTTTTTTTTTTTTTTTTGTAAATGGTATTTTAAAAGTTATTTTTGTATACGCGGTTGTTTGTTGCTCCACAAGTCCACTGCTCTCCACCCGAACCCCCCACTACTCTCTTCTCTTCTCACATGCTCCGCCTCTCCATCTTTTTATTTTTCAGACTTTTTTTTTCACTTTGCGATTCCTTTTTTCCTCTCTCAGCTCTTTTTAATGTAGAACACGCGACAGAGATGGATCTCCTGCTCCGGACAAGAGCATCTCGTTATTTTTCAGCTTCCCCTCACACTTCCCCTGCTGTTTTCTCTCTCTTATCCCACTCAAACCCTCCTCTCTGCCGTTTTTTTAATTTTAAAAGGCTGTCGTTTTCAGCATGTCTGCGCCAGCAGATGTATCTTTTCACTTGATGGTGGTTCAAAGTAACAAATACGCCAGAAAACTAACTAGTAGACATGCTGAGAAAAAGAGCTTTTTAAACGTGTTTCCAGCCCACCATTTCTTTTTGTTTACTTGCCACATGCCCATCTACCTACCTGACCCCTCCACATGCATACTAGCCTCAGTCTCAGAAAAGAGCCCACCTGTGCCTTTAAGTGAGAGCCAGCCCTCCCCCTTTCCCCCTTTCCCCCTCTCCTCCAATCATCATTAGCGGTGTGAGTATGAACGATGTGATTTGCTGCTGCTTGCTCATCGCCTCCCGTGGGACTCTCGTTCAGCCCTCTTCCCCACACACACACACACACACACACACACATCGCGCCCCTCCTTACACACACGAAACATAAACACACACACAAAATGTTTGTATGTTGCAGAAATCAATCAGTAAAAATGAACATTAAGTAAAGAAACGCCTTGTTTTTTTATTCGTATGAGATGCTGAAAACGTTTGGGTGCAGTTTCTTTTTCGTTTGTGTGTGTGTGTGTGTGTGTACATACAGACAGCTTTAATATACAATTTATAACAGTTAATAATCTGTTAATAAATCCCTTTGACTTCTCTCTGAAGCCAAGAATGCAAAATTAAATTAATTCTGTCTTTCTGGCTGATAGCTCAGTACATATAATCTGATAGTGTCAATCATTGTGTGTGTGTGTGTGTGTGTGTTTAGAGGATGTTACAGCAGCAGACCTCTCTTACACCTTGACGATCTGCCAAGTATCCACACACACACACTAATATGCCGATTCATGAATCACTGCAGGTGGTATAAACACAGTCGCTCCGCGTCTTACACCGAGACCTTGAAGGTTTCACATTTATATTCACTTTACACGCGTAGAGTTGCGCAGCAGGTGGGGAGACATACTGTGATCATTTGCTTCTGCTGACACGTAGCCAGCGCTCATTTCAGATTAATTACACCGTTCATTACAATACCATATTTAATGTGTAATGGTGCAGCAGAGGTGGTTTTAGGCCGCTTTGTGCCAGTCCTCTTCGGCTACGGTCATTAATAAGAGCACAGGTTACAGGGATGGGATCTACAAACTGATATTTGAAATGAAGTATTATTTATATTTACAGCTGCACAACACA
This sequence comes from Eutrigla gurnardus, assembly GCF_963514095.1. Lineage (NCBI taxonomy): Eukaryota > Metazoa > Chordata > Actinopteri > Perciformes > Triglidae > Eutrigla > Eutrigla gurnardus. The sequence continues at coordinate 12,191,975 of NC_139932.1, read as the reverse complement.
AGTGAATGCATACAAGGCAATCACACGCATTGATCCATTATTGGTTTGCTCAAACAGTGAGAAACATTGTTGGAAACATGCCTCCAATTAAGACAAAAACTCATAGAAGTTAATGCATTATTAAAATGACAGTTTACACCCATAGCTGTGTAAAAACATGTATACTGCATTATAAGGCAGGATCCAGTACTTTCATTCCACCACTGCACATTTTCTAACTTCCTATCCTATATTTTATTCCTTTGCTGAGAGACACACACACACACACTCTCTCTCTAACTGCCTGCGTTGCATGAATTAAGCCAGGTTACTATTTTAACTGGGTCACCTCAGTTTTCCCATGGAGCAGTTTAACGTCTTATGTAATGACTTACAAATACAGCCAATCAGTGTTCAGTGTGTGTGTGAGCAGTAGCAGCAGGCTGCACTGCTACATGAAGGAACTGAAACCACGTCAGCTCTGTTTGTAAAACCTAGAAATATACAACACAGTGTGCTCAACCAGATTAGGTCTTAGGTGTGCCGTCATGGAAAGTAGATGCTTGGAGAATCTGATACACACTCTTACTTTACAGTGTTCTTCTCGTTTGGTTAACCACACACCGTTGCATCATGCAGTAATCTTGTCACAACTTTACAACCCGCAGCATGTAACCGCTAATCATATTTAGTATTCACAGGCTGGCTGTCACTCACTGACAGGCCGCCTATTGACAGCTCAGCCGATCAACCTGAGAGAGGAAAAACTGTTTTCGTGTCAGTAAATCAAAGTGTAAATGGCTCGGGAGGATCCACGACACTGTATGATGTGTTCTCTGTGAGAGGGATAAGCTCATCCAGTTGTGAAGATGGGATGAAAGAGGGCAAGTTTGTCCCTTTTGATGGGAATATTTCCATTTCCACAGACCACCACACTTCTCTACATGTCCTATCAGTCAGCTGTGGGCAGTATACTGTAGGGTTGTGTCACAGTGAAAGTGGATGTCCTTTCAGAGCGGACACCCTTTAGGAAACAGATGTAAATTATTAATTAATCCTAGTAAAACTGAAATAAAACAACATATTTTAAATGTTATGGGCATCTACAGTATTTTATAATAGGATGTGTCTGAAGCTGCAACAAATTGATTACTAATCAACACTTTAATTGATAATTAAATAATACAGGTGTGGTACTAATTGAGGCAAAGTCTGTACTGGGTTGGATTAATCAACGAAATACAAAAAAAAATACAAAAAAGTACAGACGCAGCTGCTAAACCCCGCCTCTAGTTTTTCCCTCTCTCTCTAGCCCTACCTGTCAGTCAAGCTTGAACCACGCCCCTTCTCGACTACCCGTCAATCAAATTGTGCCCCGCCCCTTCACTGCCTCCTTGCGCGTCGCGCAAAAAAAAAAAAAAAACAGCAGCGGCGGCCGTTGGGGGAAGAGAGTAAATAGAGAGAGAAGCCTCAAGATGGCTGACTCGCTGGGCTCCGCTCACCTCACCGGAGCTGCTTCTGCGGTAGCCCCGGCGGTCGCCTCCGCTAAAAGCCCGCTCATCAAGCCGATCGAGGCGAAAGGAGCCCCTGACAACCGCTCTCAGTCTTCCCGGGATTTCAACCCGCCGCCGCCGCCCAAGAAGGTCCGAGTCGAGGAGAGGAGCGTTAAACCCAAGAAACTCAGCAGGGAAGGAGTGGGAGGCAACGGTAGCGGCAAAGAGAAACTCCAACAGCTCCCGAAGCAGCAGAGTTACGGCAGCAGCCCGGGCTTGTGGAGCTTCAGCCCGGTCAAGACGAGCAGCAGCGGCAGCAACCCTCCGGTGCCCGCCACTGGCGGATCCCAACCACCGACAAACACGCATAAAGTCTTCAAACAGAGCGACTTCTTCCTCCACAAACCGCCTTCCTCCTCCAAACCCAAGAAACCGGTTAAAGATAAACAGTGGGAGAAGGGAAAGGGAGGCGGAGAGGAGAAAAAGAAACATAAACTATTGGTGACCTCCGGACCCGGGAGTAATGTTAACAACAACGACGTCAACAGAATTAACAACACTTCTGCGGTGAATAGAGAAAATGGGGAGGTCGTGTTGCCATCCAAAGGTAGGCCACCGGTGTATTTCTTTACATTTTACTTGAAATCGATAAGTTTGAGTTGTGTTTTATCGTAGTTATAGTTGCTCAGCTCCTCGCACCAGCAGCCACTCGGGGGACGAACATGTGGCCCCGAGTGTGCGGTTGTCTGCGCCCGAATGTGTCTGGACGGTCCCGCTTTCGGACAAGGTACCGCTCTTTAATGTCGTGTATGCACCTCTTCTTTATATCACATTTACAAAAGAGGTTTACGTCGCGTCGAACGTCTTACAAAAAGCTCTGTTGGGTCGAGGTCTCCACAGGCTATGGCTGCCAGCGGTCGTCGCCTGTTTTTCACCCGCTCGTGAACCCTCGAGCGCCACGGCAGCGGTCCAGGGGCAGCAGCAGTCGCGCGACCTGGCAGTTGCATTGTGAGCTCGTGCTGCCGTGGAATTGTTGCGTAGTTACGTCGTCGTTTTATCCGCGTACTTTTAACAGTAATGTAACAGGGTCGATCTGAAATGATGTAATCGGGATTTAAACACTATATAATCAGTCAGGTCAGTTTACCAAATGAGGTGCGTTGTTAGTTATTATGTAACACGAATGCGCACATATTAATATATATATATTATTAATAATGTTTTTTTATTTCCTTCGGAGCGATGTATGTATAAAACTACACGCCTGCTGTCATAACAATATGACAGCCGCCCGCCATTATAGGGTAAGTGTTGTTTTGGTAGCGCACCACGCCCCCCTCTGTAACCTCGGGCTGTATAGGAAACCGAGCTCCACTGCTCGTTGTTACTCCATGTTCTACAGGCAGAGCGTGTTGCGTTCACTGAACCGCTCCTGCATGCGTTTGTTTTACCACAAAAAAAAACAACCTTAACTTGATTTATTTGCCATTAGGTGAGTGAGAGGGAGGGGGAAACATGAAATACAACATTTAATTATGAAACAATATATGTATATAATTGTAAATAAATTAATATAAAAATATTTAATTGACTAGGTCACAGTGTTTCTGTTTTTATCATTGTCTCATTTGTGAGCCTTTTTAAAGCTTTTTTTATTTTATGTGTTGCGGTGAGTTTTTTTTTGTAATCCTCGCACCAAAGCAGCGTTCAAAATCTCTGCATTTGCTGCTTGTAGATGTCATTTGTGTTCCTGACACCAATACCGAGGAATACCGAGTGGACACATGCAAATGTGTGCGAGTGCGTGATGTCACCCGTTTTCAGTTGGGTAGTTTAAGAGGTCATGACACGCTGTGAACAGCCACTGCAGTCAGTGTGAGGATACCAGGACGAGACGTGCTGTTGGCCTGTAGCTCTGACAAACACCATCAGGAGCGCAATCTTGTAAACAGGCTGATGTGCTCTCACGCTCCACGGGGATTTCTGAACAGGCTGGTGGCTGTCTTGGCACAGAATGCGAACACAAAAGTGGGATTTCCAAAAACATAATGTGACTTAAATAAACAGCATCTTTTAAACACCTTTTATTGAGCATTCATAAGACTAAAAGTCATTTAATGTAGTTTTTATTATGTTTATTATGTTCACCTCATCATAACTGGAAACATTTTAGTCCCACTGAGGTGCCCTTGAGCAAAAATACTGAGCCTGTAATTGCCGTAGTGAGCTGCTCAATGGCCAGTAGTGGGGAGACTCTAATTATAGAGAGCAGATTTAAATTTGAAGATGAGAAAGTATATGAATGTGGAGCAGAGTGTTGCTGGAAATCGCACATTAAATCCTGAGCAAAAAAAAAATGGGATTAAAATGCTCGTCTGAGCTGCATCTCCTTGTAAAAGCTAGTAACGGTGTGTGAAGCTTCTTCCTCGACTCTGTGACACAGCTGTAGTCGGCATCCAGGCTTAACGCCACGCTGACGGATACACACTTTTAACCGGGGGTTTTTCTAATATGTGTTGACTGGTAGGCTGTCCCACTTATTAGACGGACTGCTGTTCAACAGGACGACACTGTGCTGAATGCGCTCCGACCTTCCTGGGAGGGAAGAATTTTTCCTACAGGGATCAAAAGAGTATCATGTCATCACAGTAATATTATTAGTGTTGGGTTTGCTGTTGGAGCATGGCTTAAGGCAACTGCCAAGGGAGCAGTGACTCCTGGTTACATTTGGTCTTGAAATAAGAGACACATGTCTGACCGAGCGCAGCGAACAAGGAAGCGTCACCGCAGTTTGGCAGGCTGATCCGGCGTGAAAGAAATTGTTGTTTAACTCAAAGGTCACAGGTTTAATCCTTCACTGAGAACAAGTTGACCTGCTTTGACACCCAGTGTATTTACATGCAGTCGGATATTATGATTGTAACCAAATACAGTTCTCCTGAAGATTAACCTGACATTTTAGTTTAATTCTGATTCTTTTTTTAAAAAAAAGCTGAAATGCTTGCAAATGTTTAAATTGCTCTTGTCATGTAAAACTCTTGGTACATGTCCCATGTAAGTCACAGATTAGGACTGATACAAATAAATGACATGGTTATTTCTTTTGTTGTTTTTGCAGCTTTCATGCCTGCTTTGCTTCTAACTAGACTTTTAATTAACAGGAGCTTTCACGAATCTACTCAAAGACATTAACTTTCTAAACGGCAATGACCGTGCCATGCATTGTTTTGGACCATCATTCTGACCATTAATCAAATCATGCAAACTTGGGTTACTGGAGGCGTTGGGTTGTTGTGTGAATCATGCGTGAATTGCAGTAATGGGTTTTTGTGTGCCTGTGAATGCACCATGCTGACAGAATCCCTGACTGTGTCTGAGACCACTCGTCTGTGGCCGAGTACAGTGAGCGGGGGGGAGGGAGAGAAAATGTAGCCGGTCTGCTATCAGCACCCAATTAAGTTACTGTCGGCTGGCTCATTTGTTCACTCCAAAAAATTACAAGACACTTAACTCTGTGCGTGCAGTCGGAGTTCAATAGAATGACAAAGAGTGCGTGAACCTTATTGCTAATTCATTTTGAGCCCAGCTTGAATGGTGAAGCATGGATTTGCCACACCAGCAGGGGTAGACTGACCATCTGGAGTAGCAGCATTTTCCTTGTGGGCAGGTTTACCTGTAGCGTTACAGCAAGTCCCAACAACACGGATCCAAAAAGAGCTCAATATATCGGCTTCGGTTTAATGCCTGCTTAATGATAGACTGTATTTCAAATAAAAGCATGTAACCGTTTTCACCCGTAGATATGCACATCACAGTCCCTGGTGACATTTACCTATTTTCTGTCATCCCAGTTTCCCACAGCATGACACAGTGAGCTAATTTCCTGCAGAAATTATGTGCTTGTTAATTTTATTCACATGGGACTGCTTTTCAAGCACTGTTGCATAATCCTTGAAACCCTCAGATTCCTCCACAAAGTACTAGGAAATAGAATTAGCTTGATTCAGTTTAATTAAGATTCACAAGTAACAAAATACACATAATATTCACCCTCAGAATATTGTAAATAGAGGTTATGTAAATCATATTTAAGGACATTGGAATGTTTGTATGATCAACTCAATTTGTAAATTTAATAGAATTTGTTCATCTATTTATTTGAGAAGATTTTACAGTTCAGGGTAAGGGGGGGGGCCGTCTGGAGCGTATCCCAGCATGCATTTGGTGAGAGGCAGGGAACACCCTGGAGAGGTCACATTGCTTACACTCAAACCTGGCTGTGCTACAGCATTAAACACGTATTCCAGTTGAACACAGGTTCAATGTAATACATTAAATATCTTGCATTTTAAGAACAGGCGATCGGAGGAAGCTTGTTGTAGCAAGTAGAATGCACATAAAAAAAAAAAAACATTCAAATGTGGATACCCCATTGACTCTCTGAATTAATAATTCTCCTCCCCAGCTCTAAAAAGTTTGATAGCAGTGGGGATCGGCGTAGTTGAAGTGAACAAACTGCCTGCCTCTGGCCCTCTATCTTTCAAAGTGTTTTCTCTCCTGTGATCATCCAAACACTGAAAACCACCTGCTGTGTCCCCCCCTCAAAACTCTGCTGCTGCAAGAAAGCTGGAAAAGAAAACCACAAAAAAAACTAACACTGAGAAGCAGTTTCACTTGCATGGATCCCATTAATTTCTGATTTATTTACACCATGAGTTTGTGCTGCATTTCCATGATAAAATGTACGTTGTTTTACATTTTGGTAACTCACCAGTTGAAAGTTGCCAGCCTTGTCATGGTCTCCTTTTGTATTTTAAGGAGGAAACCCTTCTCTCAAGCTGTGATGAATCGGAGCACATCTCCAGTGTATTTCATGTTCAGTCAGACACCTGGGTTCATTTATACGCCATTGCTTCTGAATTAAAGGTTCATGAATGTGTGCATGGCATGGTTTGACATGTTTTTTTTAATTTGGCAGTAGATCTAAGTGGGGCCTCCTCTCTAGGCGCAGCTTCCCGTGGATCTAAATTGATGTTTTGAAACATGCTGTTTTTTTCTTCACCAGCCAGCTTAGAGTGTCTGGTAATTTTACAGCATTCATTTTGTGCATTTTGAGTTCTCAAAATGGTTTAACATTCCCGTCATACCTCCTATTAACCGCAGGGTATGAGGATAATGATTTGCTGCATGTTAAGTAGCGGGAAAAAATGACCCGCTGAACTTGAAAATGCAGAGGTATTTATTTAAATATAATCATTGAAAAAGGGTGTATCGATGTACCTCTAATTCTCCTTCTGCTCCTTTTTAAGCCTTTTTACTTTCAAAGCATTTTCTCCTTTGATCCAGCAAACAGCGGGTCCAACCCCACTGTGTTCACTTTCCCGCTCCGCACGTCCACAGGAGAGCGAACAGTCTGAAAACACAGCTTCCTTTTTAAAGGCGGATCTGACTGAGTTCAAAGAAAAAAGTTCTTTGGAAAGGAAAAGAAAGAAAGCATCAGCAAAAGAACTACTGTGGAAAAAATAAAGTTTTTTTTCTTCTTTTCTTTATGGAGAAATGAAAGGAAATAATGAATCAAAGGAGGAGATGCATAAAAGATTCTATAAAATGACAGTTATTTTTAGAAAGGTGAGGTTTTCCCAGCTCGGTTAGAGGTGAGAGATGATGACTTTCACCACATAGAAAGCTCAGAAAGCGCTAAAGACGTCTGAGTGATGGTGTGATATTTACTTTCTAAACTGATGCTTTCATCCAGAGCGATTTGCAGTGAGTGCAACTTTATAGTGCGCTCCAAATCCTTGATCTGTAATATTCCCCCTACACTGAAATGATTCTGTCAGATGGAGAAGCAAAAGGAAATAAAATGAGTCAAAAAGCAAAGATGGATTCTGTAGGACTTTTAAGACTGGAGCATACTGGAGCTGGCAGAGTCGGAGAACATGAAACGGGGATGAGTTGGGGAAGAAACGTGAAGTATATATTGATGCTTATGTGTGAAATTGCAGAGCGACTGCTGCAGTCATAAAGGGATTTGGAAGGTCATTACAGCGCTATGGAAACGCGAGAGATAACGGTAAAGGCTCGGTGGAGAGATGGATTTGTTGCAGCACGAAAGGAAAAGCCATGGATGTTGTAGTAGGAGGACCAACAAGATTAAAGAAAGGGCGATGGCCAAGGTGACGCGCCTGGCAAGAGTTAACGGGTTAGAGGGAAAAAAATCAAAGGGAATGAAGCGTGCTCGGCGTAGTGAGTTCAGCGTTAATGCTAAAGAGAGTTTCTACCATTGCAACCTTTTAACCCCCCGCTCTTGCTTTCACAGAGCACTCCAGCAAGGACAAGGCGAAGGAGAGAGGCCGAGAGGAGAGGGAGAAGAAGAAGGTCAAAGACAGGGAGAGGGAAAAGGAGAAGAAGAAGCACAAAGTGGTAAACGAGATCAAGAGGGAGAACGGCGAAGTCAAGCAGCCGATTAAAGGTTGGTGGAAACATACAGACGCGTTGGTGCAAACCGAATGATTTATGTAGGGAAGAAGGGTTTTTAAGATGTTGAGCATGTTTTGGAAACATTTATGAATATTAATATATCAGGGCATCAGCAGATCTTGAAAGGTCTGGAAAACACCGAACTGAGACGGTTATTAGAAGATATTTTCTCTTTCCTGCCGTGAGCAATAACATTGGTTACAAAATGGCTGTGGGAGACGTTACACACATTATAAACTTAATGTGGGATGCGTGACAGCGGATTGTTTGCGTAGGAGCCTGTTCAGTTGGCGCCATCGCATCTAGAGCAAACACAGTCACCACTGCTAGCTACATAAGCTACTAGCAAGCTTACCAACTCGCTATGAGCAAATGTTGATCCTAACTGGTTAATCCAGTTATCCATTTTAGGCCACTTATCTGGATCCAGGTTGCATAAACGTAATCAATTATAGCACTAGGAGTTATTGTTACTGCTATAGATTGTTACTGAAAAATGTGGTAATATACATAATTCATACTGGCTTCCACACTTTCATATTTTGGCTGGTATGCTCACGAAACGGGTATTAATTTGCATTCTATATGGTATTTAACACATCATAAAGTCTTAAATGTAGCCTGGTTTATACTATACAAGAAATTAGTGAAAGTAGTTGATCATATTTTATGTTATTTTCTGTTATTGATTTGGTGGCACAAAGAAGCTGTCGTATTTGTTTTGTCAAATGTTTTATTGTTTCGAGTCGTCTGTTCTTAAATCAATAACCATGTTCTGGTGGTTTCAGTAGACTAAGCTACACACCCCACAGGCTACTTGTTATATCGGTCTTTTCCACCACTTTCCAAGGTATGCTGTGGAAATAGAAAAAAAAAAATCACACACACAGGTTGAAAGCATCACAAGTGTTGCACTGAGTTGAGTCATAAATGATGTAGAGGTGAAGTGCACCCTGTTGTACCTCAGCCGTTTGCACTGGCCCACTTTCCCTGGGTGCTGTACAGTATCATCTTCATCATCTTTGTAACATACAACCAGACACACAACTGCTCAGCATCCCAGTGGGTGTTGAGAATGTGCTAATGCTGCGGGGCCGCCATAAATGGCCCAATATAGCACGGCGTGACCTTGGTTGTAACAACTTTATATTTTCTTTGAGACTTTAATTCCTGGCGTTACGTTGACCTTTGTATAGTGTTGCTCTGCATATGGAGAATTTGTGCGTAGGTTTTATTTCCTATGTGTTTTTGTGTGTAGGCCGATTGTTCATCTGGTAGCTGGCATCATAACGGGAGAAGATGAGAGACAAGCCCAGCCAATGCACCCTACCCTGGTGCTTAGCGTCTCTTACTTTACTTTTTGGTAAAGTCACTTTTTTGTGATTCTTACCAATAAAAATGTGTAAATAACACCAGGAAAAGAGTCTTAACATTAACAGAGACAGCAGAAACAAGAAGCCATAGTCAGCGCTTAAATGATGAGTTGGGTTGTTCGATTAGTTGATACATAGAACAGTTTTGATAATTCTCTATAAAAGTTATTTTATCAAGCATATATGATATTATATGATTGTATTTTGAATACTAGTTTTTATTAGTTTTGGATGATGAGGTGGAAAACAAACAGGAAATTGCGATGGCATCTTTTTCACAATTATCTGGCGTTTTATACACTAAATTAATAATTGATAGTAAACAGCACAGTATATACAGAGGCAGCATATTTTACTGTTGAACAACTTTACGCAACGTATACAATAATGGTACATTTTGAACACTAAACTAGATTAGATTTAGTTTTTTAAACTTTTAATTAAGCAAATGCAGGTAAAAAACGAATTAAAATTTAGCCTATAAAACATTTATGTACTAAAATGATTTGTGCACAACTGCCAACCTTTACACCATTACAAATATGTGAAAGGCCACGCGGTGTATCAGTCAGGCACTGTTGTGTTCATGTCCGTGTTATCTGGTATCCACTTTGTGAATGCGGTGGCGAGTTTCATTGTTAACCTTTCGACTGTCGTGAATTATTTGCGGAGCACGGTTACATAATGTCCGTCTCTCGCTCTTTGCTTGGCTTGACCTTTTTAAACAGACATGCGCACACACCACAAACCAAATGCACGGGCGCCAATTTTATTCAGATGGATTACATCTGTTCTGAAGCACCAGTCGGACTTGCTGTTTCCTTTTGTGCTGGCATGCCATGACCACACAGTGACATTTGAAGGGCTTAGTAAGCCACATGCCATACCGTCTGCAGATGGCAATTCCTGCTCACTCTTTCAATCCTCTGTCTCGGAGGGTGGACATGGAATGTTACATCTTCTCTGTTTGAATGTGAAAGCCGGAAAGGTGAATTGAGAAATGGGGAGAGGCTGATTTAAAGGAGTCAGAGAGGAGACGCTCCTTGCCAGGGAGTAGATGTTCAGTGATGGTGAGCGGGGCGTTTAATCAGTTACGTTGGTAAATGTTGTGAGTGGCGACGTCAGGGAGGGGAAGTTGGAAATGTAGTTAGTGAGAGACTGTTAAATTTACAGTTGAAAGGGGCCACAGAGAGAGAGAGAGGCAGATGTGTAGGAAATCAATAATCAGCAAGCAGCTATTCTGACGGTAAGGCTGCTTTACTACAAGTGAGGCTATTTGGATATATTGGATAAGTAGAATATTATTATTGTAATCCGAACATGAAATCATCTTTTTATAACAAAAAACAAACAAACAAACAAGCCATGAGACTTCCATCTGTTTATTACATTTCATATCACAACGCAATACCCAACAAATGTGTCACACCTCACATATTTTCTCCATATCTCGCTGCTCCTCTGTGGATTGATGAAGGTTGAGGTTTGTGAATAAATCTCTGTGTATGTGGACAGAGAATTGGGGGAGGGGTGACTTGTGTGTTAAAGAGCTTTTGGATTAGTAGCTTAGGTATTGTACTGCAAATACCTTCTTGCTGTTGCTCTCTTTATTGCGCACACACAGAAACTCTCTCTCTCTCTCTCTCTCTCTCTCTCTCTCTCTCTCTCTCTCTCTCTCTCTCTGTCTTTTTCATTCTGCCTTATCTGGCATTGAACGTGTGTGTGGTGCAAACTAGACTGTGTGTGTGTGTGTGTGATGATATCTGATGTTTGAATAATGCTGAGGCAGCAGCTATCAGAGTGACTGACATCCACACACACGTATACAGTAAATGTATATACATGTCCACTTGTTTACACGTCCGCTGCTGGGCAAGAATGAACCAGCTGGCAACTCATTTTCGGATGGATGTGAACAGCTCTGACACACACACACACACACACACACACACACACACACACACACACACACACACACACACACACACACACACACACACACACACACACACACACACACACACACACACACAAAATAAATAAATACATACAGCACTGTGCCTAAATTTGCATGTTCCACTCTGTCCTACCTCGGGCATCCAAGAGACAGTCCACCATGTACGGGAGTATCTCTGCTCAGATATGGCCCTCGAAAGCTTGTTTCCCTGGCTTAGTCATATGGGCTTTTCTCGAGGGATTTCAGGGCTCTTCAATTTATTTTCTGCATGCACCCCAGGAGATGCACGCCATCTGGGAGAAGCTATGAGTCATCTGTCTACACTTACTTAATATAGTTAGGACTCATTATTTTTTCTCATATGGGTTTTTAAATGGGGAATTTGTTAGGTATCAGTTTGTTTGGACCGTTAAAAACCATGAAAATAAATAATGCTACAGTCTTACCCTCTATTGTTTCTTTTCCTTTTTAGCTGTTTTACTGAGTATAATCTAAATTATAATAATGTACTTTTTTTCTTCACCTTATTTTACTGGAGGCATGTTCTGAGCTTTCATCATTGCAGGACCCAATTCACTGTTAAGTACAGTGACAAGTGTCTTCTTACAGCACGGGAATGAAAAAGGCTGTGGATTGGTTTGTTGATCCATCAAACAGCAGACTTGATTAGAATTAATTTTTTTACAAAGCTCACATAAACAAAGTGTCTCCCTACTGCCTTCAAGCCTTTGAGGAATTACATTTTCTTTTGTATTTTAGTGTTGATCTTGTAAAAATGTCTTCTCCTTTAATAAGTCTCTTCTCTCCATGTCTCTCGCTCTCTTTGTCACTCTGTCCAGATGAAAAGGAGAAAGCCAAGATCAACTTGGAGGAGCTGCAAATCAAAAAAGTGAAGAAGAAAAAGAAAAAGAAACACAAAGAGGGGGAGAAGCACAAACGAGTGAAGATGTATCACCGCTCCTGCCAAACCATTTGTGCCGGCCTGCTCCTCCTCCCCACCTCTCCTCCTCCCACCTCTTCTTCCCCATCCTCTGACTCCACTCACACCTCCTCCCTGTCTCCATTTAAGTCCCCGCTACCCGTTTTCCCTCCAGCTAACAGCAAATCTGCCCATCTCTTACCTTCTTCTCCCCCTCTTGCCCCCAAATCCCTCTTTAACTGCTCCCTCCTCAACTCTCTGAACCTTCCATCGACCTCCATGAAGACACCACAACCTTCCCAAATCAAACACCAGCTTCAGTGCACCTATCCTGGCATGGCGGGCCTGGAGTTTGCCCAGTACATCCACATAGAGAATCAGCCTAACGGAGGGGCTCTGGTGGCCCACGCCTATGCGTCCCAGCTCTCCTCTCTCTCCATGGCCCAGAGGCAGAGATTTGCCCAGGAGTTTGTCACCTTGGCTTTCAGCGAGGACTCATCCCAGGTACACATATCAACCAGATAGATCCATGCACTTAAACCTTATTGTTTGTTTAATTTGTAGGTGTTTCTTTCTAACATTATAACTGCATGTCATTACTGTCCTTACTGTTTTTAGGCAGCTCATTACGTCATGGGGATCGTCCACGGAGAAGCTGGCTACCTGCCCGACTTCTTGGATTACTTCTCAACCAAGTTCCCATCGGCTCCGGTCAAAATGGAAATACTGGCTAAGAAGGACATCGAAACCACCACTATGGTTAATTTCTACTCTCAGGTCAGTCAGACACAATCACATACACATGAAGAATGCGTGTGTGGGGCTGAACATCGGTGGGACAAATGCACGCTGGCCTGCATCTGAACTGACGTTATCACTCATCTGCAAAACTGATTTACACAGTTTTGTTTTTGGTTGTTCAGTTCTGGAGCTGCAGATGCAGAGAGCACAGAGCAGATGGTGAGCTTTCAGACATGAAAAGTAAAAAAAATAAATAAAAAAATAAAGGTCTGAAGTCCAAAATCGCAAGAGCCCAGTGCTTCTAAGCCTCTTACATTCTGTCCTCTGTATATAATCTGCTGCAACAGTATCGCAATATCACAACTGTCCATGAACACGGGACCTGTTGAGACACTGTCGAGGACTTTGTCTGTGGTCTGTGGTCATAGAAAACCTCAAATCTTCCTTTTTCTGATGAAGTCCCATGATGCTCTGAGTGTTATTTGATGATGGAGGGCAGACACTGTAGGTGAACTGCAACAGGAAATAATGATGGCATGTTACAGTTCCAGCTGTCTACACAGCGTGTTTTTGTTTTCAGACTTTCTCACACATGCAGGGACACTCACAGGAAGAGCTGGAGGCCTACTAATCTTCTCTGAAATTGTCTTCACATGAAATGGGTTGTTCATGCACAGAGAGGTGCACACACATGAATAAACACCTTAGGTTTTGTTTGAGAAGCGATATTTCACTGATTTTTGGAATACAAAGAGTGTCTCAGTGTCGGCCAGTTTTATATAATTTTATGGGAAACTGCACCCAAGAAGAATTTATGTGAAATTCTGTTTGTCAATGAAGAAGGAAGGCTCGAGAGGATAAGAAATGGAGGGAAGGGAAAATATTGAAACTGTAGAAGCCGAGGGAGAGGATGATGGGATCTTGTGGGAGGGATTGGTTGAAGGAAAAGACCTGATGACTGCTGTATGCAGATGGAAAGTTGAATTGTTTAACCATCTGGTTTCAGCAGCTGTCTCAATCCGTCCAGCATTAAACATGTTTTGGCGTTTTTACAAATGTCAAATTTCTCAGAGCAAATGTCAACGCTAAACGTGCGAGATCCGATATTGAGTGCATATCAATTACCTCTCGCTGGCTCTCAATGTGGCAACGTGAGCCGGCAGCTTGTTGCGAACGTTACTAACGGCTCGAACAGCACAAACAACGTCAAACGTGCTTACAGTGTTTATCGGAGAGGGAACCTGTTGCTATGCTTCATGCAGAACAGCGATGAGCTAGCCAGCGTGCACGCTCACATGCACTAAAAACCTGCGTTGTCAGCCAAGCTACAGTATGTCAACAAAGCAAGGAGAAGCTCGGATAACAACACACGCAGACGGAGAGCGAATCGTGTAGACATTACTCCACTGTATCTTTACATCGAAAATAGGAGTTTATTCCTGTGTTGATGTCCTTAATGTCATATATTGCCCCTTTAATAATGATGGTAGAGTTTTGTGTAGTGCACAGGTGGGGACTGTTAATGTTAGAAAGCAAAGTGATATGAAGGAAGGAAGCAGAAAGCAAGAGGACAACATATAGAGAGAGAGAAAGGTGAGAGATGTCAGTGGAGATGCAAGTGGTAAAAGGTGGTGAGAGTGCAATGGGCTACAAAATAATTAAGAACTGGTTGATATAATAGGAAAGTGACAAAGGGTAGCAAGAGGGTGTGAAAGCAAGAAGTGAAGTTCTAAACTGTGAAAGCTCAGTAAGAAGAGTCAACACCAGCAAAATGGGGAGTTTTTCTTCCTTTTGTAAAGCACAAGTATGGGAGCCTCGATCCCCCTCCTTGGCACGCTACGCAACCTTTTGAGGACTGGAACTGGAAAAACAAGATGCCTGTGTTTGTGTGTATTGCTGGTGGTGTCTGTCTGGATTGTCTCCCTCTGAGCACAGCGACACAGCTAGACCTCTTCAGTTAGAGCTGTCCCACGTCTATAGTTCACTAATGAAAAGCCTTTTGTTGCCTCAAAGCTCCCGAGTGGCTTTGCGTAGAGATACTGCCTGCTCTTTTTCAATGTGAGTGAAGGCAGCTACCTGCGTGTGTGTGTGTGTGTGCATGTGTGTGCATGTGTGTGCATGTGTGTGCATGTGTGTGCATGTGCATGCGTGTGTGTGTACTACTACAGGGTGTAGAGCAGTTTATGTTCTCGATTGCTCTCCTCCTGGCATTTACTCTTTTCTTTTTTTTGAAATATTCATAATGTTATTCTGTGTGTTTGTTTCGGTTTTGGTCGGCTCTGCTTCAACAAACCCGCCTTTTTATCTCTGCATGTGACTGAATACATGATACCAGGATAATGAATGAATTAAACATTCAGACTGTCCATTGTCTAAACTGAGTTTCCCCCTGCAGACCCGTGCCCTGAGCTGTCCCTTTAAGAGTAGTGTTCCTTGCAGGGCTAACGTCATTGTCCACTGGTCTTGTTAATTTTTTTCCCTCCCTCCTAGCTCTCAGCAGTGACCTTGGGATGTAGACATACAGGCTACACACGCACAAACAGATGTGAGCATGCACACTGATATCTACACAACAGCACAGCTACACACAGATTAATGATTTCTCTCACACATGTTCCCACCACCTTTCTTTTTCGCCTTATCTCTCTCAGTGTCTCCCTCCATCCGCATTAGTCTGTTATTCTCTCTCGCTTTTATCCCTTTACTTTTTATGTTCCTGCTCTGTTGTTTGGTCCTCTGTTCCAGTTGCCAACGACTGGAACAGCTGCTTTCTGTAATGTGCATGTGTGAGATGAACAGAAGGGAAGAATTTAGAGATTTGCAACAGCTCGCATTGTCCTTTGGTGTTTGTGCATTCGTTCTCGCTTACAGCTCTGCTTCTTCTCATTCTTGGGCTGCTGGAGTAGGACACACAATCACCCACGCAGTCGTACTTTATAATGAGCCGTGTGTGTGTTCCGAATTTGACTGCAGGTTTCAAAGTTGCTTTGCCGCCGTTCAGGCTGCAGTGTTTTGTATTCAGTACCTGACTGAAGGCATTTTCAGTGGTGCTAAGGATTATAGAAGATTACAGCACTCCATTTTCTCAGGGCAAGTACAGCCCCACAGTAAAATACATGATGTGCTTCGACAGTGAGGTAATTTGGTCTTTCCGGTTTAGTCACTAAGTAATAATTTATTTACAGCATCAGATTAATACAAGGCGAAAGAACAGAGTGCAGTTTTTTTTCGATTTTCTACTAATCTGTGCTCACATTGTGCTCATGTGTATACTCATACTGTAGCTCTATTAGAGCATCCAAAACAATCCCATCTTATGTGAAGCTCACAGATGGTTCGGGGCATGGTTGGAAAAAGGAATTGGACATATAACGAAATTATTTGGTAAATTTTATTTCAAATGTTCTGTTCGATGATATAATAATTCCCCTTTGAACAATTACTCAAAAGGTTTATATAAGCATCAAGCAGTTAAAATGTATTGGAAATGATTTATGAACAGAATGTTATCCCAAAAGGCAAGGAAAGTCGGAAAACAATATTTGTCTTCTCCAATTCCTCTTACAACCAAAGGCATACGCTTTAAATCTGAAAATCATTTTTTTCTTGCATAAAACATTTGATTTGGATAGAATCACTTGTGGATTCTGTGAGAAATACGTTGAGACTGATGATTCGGAGTTTTGTGGTAAATTATTATTGGTAGATGAAACTACCAACAGGTGAAGCCCCAAATGAAGAAATGGAGGAGTGTGTGTGTGTGTGTGTGTGTGTGTGTGTGTGTGTGTGACGGCGATTACCACTGATAACACCTGCATCGTCATGGAAACCTAACGCTCCTCCTCCGGTAAACGCCGTCAGCACTGTTGCCATTTGTGTTTGTGCGTTCACATGCCAGTGTTTTACGGTTAGCCAAGGAAGAGACTATATCAGAAAAGTATGAAGCACCAGCCAGTCAGAACACTTTGTTGTGACGCAGGCACTAATGTGTGGTGCTTTAGAGACTGACTCGACATAATGATTTTCGAAAGACGGAGACGCAGAGCTGGGAAAGAGCGGAAGAAGTGGGCAGACATTCAGAGGTTGTGTTGAGGTCAGATTGAGTCGTGAGATGATGTAAGGACATGAAAGTCTCAGCCAGACAGAGTGAAGGATGTGTTGACGAAAGGAGGGAAACTTGTTATAGAATTAACAAGTGGCTGAACCAGTGACGGAAAGGAGACCAGGAAAGAGCAAAGCATGATCTAATAGACTTCCCAACAGGGACGTGAGCACTATATGGGAGGGAGGGAGAGGAGGAGAGGGAGCGGTTGATGGAGACAACGGATAATCTGAGTAAAACGGCAAGTGGGGAGTAGACAGGGACTGAGAATCACCCCTTATCACCAGAGAAGGTGACGGCAGGGGAGAGATGACGGTAATTATAATTATATATAATGACGTCGGCTCTAAATTTGCGCACCTCGAATACCAAATGAAACGCAATACATTTTAGATTAATAGAAGTTATTAGTCTGTTTTCATTCTTTTTAAGTCCAGATCCTTTTTTTTTTAATTATTATTATTGGCTTGTTAGTATTTATTTATAGTTTTAATGCTTTGAGACATTAGTATCGCCCATTTTGAATTATTGTCACGTTTAGCAGTCAAAGAAACATAAATGTTGTTGGTCATTTGTTGTCACACTTTTACCCATCGAGTGTGTTGACATGCACGTACGCAGAGGCAAGGAAGTACCGGAGCATCTTGAACAGTATCACACAGAGGAAGTCAGGCACATTTCCTGTTTCCTTCTGTTTGCCTTCACTTATTACACACAAACTATCTATTTATTTGAGGCAGAGGTAGTGTTTCCCAGCGCCACCGGGAACACCGCTCACTATCACAGGTTGATAGTGAGAGAACGTTCCCTTTGCCAACGTGGGAGTTATTCTGCCGTTAAATTATGCATTGTATAAACACACACACACAAATACACAGGAAGGGAAGACACTCTTATAAGCACACACTGTTATGAAAATATGCAGGGAAGTGAATGCGCTCGTCACACATGCTTGTAAGCATTAAGGCATTTGAATCTGTGTGTGCACACATTTTCCTCTCAGTATCTAGGTCATTGACTCAGTGAGACTATTTAAAGTTGAGATGTTTGTACGCATGTGGAGAGTGAGTATTTCAAGCTTTTAGTCATCAGCATCTTAGGAGGATATTACACAGTTAGTGTCGGGGCACAGAGGCAACAAAATTAAGTGAACAAACGCACCACATGGCTCAGCCTGTCTACGCATTATGAACTGATTTATTTTGTTAATTGATAGTAGATCAGAGCCCTGTGATAGACTGGCGTCCTGTCCAGGGTGTACCCAATGTCTGTGATGAGAATAAAAATACTATCTGTTGATTTTTAAGCTCCTAAAAAATCTTCTTCTATCAATCTTGATATAGATTCCGTATTTGTTGGGTTAGAGTCTGTTTGCTAAACATTAATGTGCCTAAAGCTGATTATGAACACCTGTAATCATCCGTGTCACTTTTGTGATGAGTTTTATCTAAATTTTTAAATAACTTTTCAACCCCCATAATCCAGTTATTGTGGCCGATCTCTATTAATCATCCAGCCTGTATAATTAACCGAGTTACTGGACCACCAACAAAACACACAGACGACACACCTGAGAGCTGCTTTCAGCTATAGTCCAACATGATTGGCCTCTGAGCAGCCGTTTTGGAATTTAGTGCCTTGCTCAAGGACACGCCTGGGAACTGCCGAGCACCTTCCCCCTTTTATTTCCAGTTCATTGTTTCTGTCTTCATTACTTCTTCACCTCCCTCCCTCCATCCTGTCTAACCTGCCCTCGTCTCTCCTCCCTCCTGGTCACGCTCCTTCTGCCTCCCTCCTTTTTTTGTATCTTTATCATCTTTGCCTTTTTTCCTTATCTGATGTTTCCTACTCTGTCTGCTTCCCCTCTTTTTTTCCTCCTGCCATTGCTCTCTCGTTTATCTTCCAAAAAACACATTATCTTCATTTTCACCTGCTTACCCTCATTCTGTTATTACTCCCCTTTTGAGTTATTTCCATCCTCGCCTCCATGTTTTCTCACTTGCTGTTATCTCTGTCTCTTTGACAGCTTGTCTTCCCGAAACTTTCTCTCTCTCTCTCGCCACTTCTCTCCATCTGTCCCTCGTTCTTTCCCTACAGTGAATCCTCACCCTCCCTCTGGTCTGTCTCTCTTCCCCTCACTCTCTCTCTCTCTCTCTCTCTCTCTCTTTATCTCTGCCTTGTTGTCAAGTGGTGACTCACTGGAGGCATGCAGCCAAGGATCTGGCCAACACACACACACAAATCCTGATCAGCCAAGAGTACAGCATGCAGTCCACATGCTGCACGTACTACACGCATGCACGCACGCACACACACACACACACACACACACACACACACACACACACACACACACACACACACACACACAAAAAGACTGTTGAGGGCCAAGGTTATTGGACACACACACATATACACTGCTCTGTCAGCCAAGTGAAGAGCAGCAAACAGTCCGTTAAGTCATACTGGTGGAGCAGAAACATCAAGTGAAACCACACACACACACACACACACACACACACACACACACACACACACACACACACACACACACACACACACACACACACACACACAAACAGTATGTCTATATGTATACGTCACCCACCAAAATCAGGGTATTTGGGTTCATATCAACTCGATATGTCGAAATTTTTCCAGATTCACCTCTAAAAATAAATAAAATAAGAATATATTTTTGATAAGAAATGAGCAAGCGAGTAATCAATCTCACCTTCCTGCATTGCAATATCATCTAATATTTATTTCTCCTGTTGTTGCTGCAGGTGAAGAAAACGTACAGTAATGGGACATACAGAGCCGGGGCAATGAGACAGATCAGCCTGGTGGGAGCCGTGGACGAGGAGGTCGGGGATTATTTCCCAGAATTCCTCGGCATGCTGGAGGATTCACCCTTCCTGAAGGTGAGTCGGGACAGGATGAATGGCAGTACGGCTGCACAGCAACAGAATGGGTGGATCGAAGCCCAGATATTTTAATGCATTTACATCACTGACTATTTGGAACCTGAACGGCAGAAATGTTGCTCTGCTCGTCACAAACACCGACAAGGTGCTTAATATTCAAATTGGTGGATGGCAAAGAAGAGACGTTAAGTTGTCAGGTGTGCAGCAGCTTCCAGCTTTCAGCTCAGGAAGTTGGTTCTCTTTAAAAGTGCGTGCGGGTAGGAACAGATCATCAAAATACTGTGTGAACTGATGTCCCTGAAACACAGGAATGATGAGCTTCTCTTCCATTTGCCATTCTGCGTCGACACTTCAAATCTCCTGCATGCGATGTAGAGGAGTGGCGTCGTATGCTGAATATCAAAAGATGCACGTCCTCTGGCACTTTCTATCTGTTGAGGGCTTTGGCTCTGATTCGGCGCCCTCTGAAGCATCTCGGTGACAAGTTTTGCCGGGGGAAGGGGAAAATTCCACGCGTGAGATTTCTTTCTGGGAGTCTCTGGAATGAATAAAATACTTGACTTGGTTAAACTGGGGAAGTGAGTGATGTTGTAACTGCTTTCATTTCTTTCCATTTTTGTCTGTCTGGCTGCAGCGGACTCTCCCGTGGGGAACGTTCTCCAGTCTGAGGACGATGGATCCCACAGAGAGTGACGACGGTCCAATCATGTGGGTCAGACCGGGAGAACAGATGATACCTGTTGCTGATATACCAAAGTCCCCTTTTAAAAGAAAACGGTGCGTACACTGCAGTTAATTGCACATTACATAAATAAACACAAATGAAGCCAGACGATATGTTTGATCCTACTTAAGCTCTGCAGCGAGACAGAATTAGCAGGGATTTTGGTTCTCTATGAATGTTTGTGCTCGCTACAAGTCTCTGGTGCTTGTGCCTGTACCTTTTTTTTTTTTTTTATTGAGCCAGCTCGCCTCCGTACTCTTCGCGCCGCACACAGGGACTAATTGTGGAAAACGTTAACAAAGCTCGCACATTTGAAGCAGCAGCCGCGGTAGCAGCGTGACGCTTTGTTGTAGCCGAGCAGCGCCGGATGCAGCAATTACACCCTCTCTGTTTGCGTCTGTCACAGTGTCATTGTCGCCCGCACATAAGCTCGGTCTCACGCGCGCACACACAGACGCAGGATTTCTCCGAGCGAGACCATTAGAGAGGATGCGCGTGTGTCTGATGAGAGCGGTATGTAGCTCACTGCTCAGATGAGATCATCGTTATGCTAATGGAGCCAGACACTACTTCACATGGCAACCAGCCAAGCACGGGACGACACACACATATTCCCCCCATCCACATTTATTTCTCTCTTGTCTCCGTTGATTGGTGATCACAGCAATATTCATAATAAGATCTTGGGATTTTTCAATTAGTTTTCTGATTTAAGAGCTGAAAAATAACCAACTTTCAAGCAGAAATACCAACCATGCATTGGTTACCGCTTCTAAATTGTGAGGATTTGCTGCTTTTCTCTGTTTTTATATGATGAACTGAATATCTTTGGTCTAATGTTTGGACAAAAAAGCGTGTTTCATTGGGCTTCAGCATTGCGAAAGACAAATAATTGTTAGTTGCAGCACTAGTTGATTGTTGCATATAAATGCATCAAAGTTTATTCAGTCAGGGATTCCTGGATGCGAGAGGAATAAAATGCATTTTGTTGCATAAACATGTTCAACGTGTTGATGCACAGTGTTTTAAAGGGGATGAGTGTGTGTGAGTGTTGTCAGAAACACTTGAGTAACAGCTGGGGCTGAAAGAATCTGTTTTTATAGAGACACAGATAGATGGATAAAGACAGTGAGGTGGTTAAACCATTCCTTTCTCTCCTGTGCGTCTCAATACATCACTCGACTGTAAATCACCATGAAATATGAAAACAAAATGACATCTACATCTCATGGTGCGATTTTTCACATAATCTCCCGCCTGTGGGATCTCTCTTTTCTTCCTCAAACTCCTCTTTCCTTCTCTTTTATCAACTTCCCTCGCATTTCTCTGTCCTCAGCTGCCTCTAAATATCTGTTTGAAAGAAATATCGGAAGAGAGGAAGCAATGTTGTTTGCAGCGAGACCTTGTCTACAGTTTGAGCGTATGTTGTATTGAAGGAAGGCTCTTTGTGTACGAGGAACGCCTCCTCTCTGCATCTCTTCGTTTTCGCGCTGGTATTCAGTGAAAAGGTCGAGCTGTTACGCATTTCCGACGGCACTGAGACTCTCAGTCTGAGAATTCAGCTTGATTATAGTGGTCGAACGATGAAAATAAACCCAAGTATTTCAGCTCGTAGTGAAAGAGCACCGTGCTTCCAGGGATTTACAATAATTGCATAGTAACAGCGGCAGCAGCCGTGGCGAGCAGCAGTTGCAAACAGGACAGAGGTCTGACACAGCATGCTTTTCCTGTTCACATACAGACTGCATGACCAATGACAGACAGCGTGAGTCCGGACAGCTATCAGCAAGACATAAAAACACCAACATGCTCAGTCTCAAGGAGAGAGAGGAAATGATCATTTGATTAATCATAATTCAAGCAACAGAAGGTTTATTAACTGTTTTTTTTAGAATAATTTAATAAAGTCTCATTTGTTTTTAAGATAAACCTCAAAACGTTTTCCAGTTCCAGCTTCTCCTCATGATGGTTTACTGCTTTACTCAAATTAAATATTGGGTTCTTTTGGTCAGACAAAAGCAAACATTTAATTCCCCTGCACTCACATTCACTATTGTGTATGTCAGGACTCGACATTGACTTTTAAAAGAGGTTGCTAGGCTGGCAGGCAGACAGGCATCAGCTTTTGGTTGCTGAAACTGCATAGTTTCTTAAATACTAAAAATATAAGGAGACAAAAAATGACCACTGTATTTCCAGTTATATGTCAGTATAATAATAAAGATGTGGCAAACAAGAATAAAGGCTAATAATGTAACGTGAGCCGTGAGTTTAACGCCCCAACGCATGTTCAGCACTGTCTGGTTCTGACTGTTACAACAATACTTAAATACTACCAATGCTGGTATTCATTAAAAAATAAATTTATTTTTGGGGTTACATTTTGCTGCTTGCTGTCCACGCTGGCGATTGATTGCAACCAAAGACCAAGAATTGGTTGTCAATTTCTCAAAATGGTTGTTTATGGCAACCTGGCAACTGTTAGTGTCGAGCCTTGTATGTCCAGTGTTGATTTCTCTAGCTTTGACAAAATATTTGGCCCATAACCGGCCGGGTGAGTGCAAGATCAGCTGGTTGAGAGGCGGAGCATCTTCAAACACGTCACCCAAACTGGACTGTACCAAAGTATCACTCACCACTCTGGAAAAGTCTTTCCACTTTTTGGACTAACAGTGTGGACCAAAACAAACTCTTAATTGGTGAAGAATGTGCCGGCTGTACACTTTTAACATTTTTAATGAATAGTTCCCAGTCAATATTGAAGAGTATTTTTGCTTGTAAAGCCTATAACCTGTGTTTTTGTAAGTTAGACAAACATATTGTTTTGGCTAGACTACAATTAAATATTTAATATAATCTGAGTGTCAAATATGAGTGGTTTCCCCTTTCTCCCTCCTCTTTACACTCCATTTACTGCCTTATCCCTCCGCTCCCCACCTCTCCTCTTCTTCTTTAATAAATGCACGGGAATCTACCATGACGACTTGGTGCAGAGACGTAATTCCCACATGCAGCCCTGGCATGCATTGTGCCAGAACAACAGGGCCTCACGTGGCGAGGAGGGAGACGGTAGACTTCAGATATCATTCGAGATGTGCACATTCAGCACTCTTCTTTTCAGTGTTTCACTTACCAGGTTTCCTGGTTTTACATTCATTACTTTCAGCCTGCAGTCGGCTCAAACACACTGAGATGTGTGTGTGTGTGTGTGTGTGTGTGTGTGTGTGTGTGTGTGTGTGTGTGTGTGTGTGTGTGTGTGTGTGTGTGTGTGTGTGTGTGTGTGTGTGTGTGTGTGTGTGTGTGTGTGTGTGTGTGTGTGTGTGTGTGTGTGTGTGTGTGTGTGTGTGTGTGTGTGTGTGTGTGTGTGTTCATTCCCCCTACTCTCTTTCCTCTGCTTCTCTCCTCCTCTTCCATCAGCTCCTGCCTCTCCTCTTATCTCTGAATGAATGAATGCACAATTAAGTGTTCAGCACGGGTAGTCTTGCTGCTTTTCTGTCTGTGTTACACTCTCAAAGGAATCTCTCACAGACTCTGTGTGTGTGTGTGTGTGTTTACACTCTTTTTTTTATAAATCTGACTGCAGCTCCAGTGTGAGTCACTGATCCAGTAGTGAGCTGACTGCAGTACTTCTATTGTTTGGCAACACGGCTCGTTTTTTTTTTTTTTTTGCTTCTACTCCTCAGCTTCTCAGATTGCATGCACGAAGCCAAGTGTAGACGTGTTCGAACACTTTTACTTGTCACTAAGCACACAGAGGATATTACCTATTTCCTGTTTTTTCCCATGACTAGTATTTTTTTATTTACCATTTTAACCATGCCAGGAAAGCCGTTTTTGGAAATGCTTTTGCATGTGAAGAAAAAGATATTCTGTAGCTGGAAAAAGCTCGGGTATCATTTGTGTATCTGCAGATATTAAATGTTTTTACACTGCTGTGAAACCTCTAGTTTGGACGTTGCACCATAAGGATGTTTTAGAATAACCACAGTGTGTTTTCACCCACGTCAAAACATTTCTAGAGCTGCAACTTACTGTTATATTCATTCTCTAAAATATGAAAAAATAGTGCAAAAATTCCCATTGTATTTTCCTCGAACCCAAGGTTACATCCTCAGTTTGTATTTAATTCACAACTGCATGAATCAGAGTAAAGCAGCAAAATCTGTTATTTATTTTTTTGATTATCAAAAGTGACACGTTCCGGAATGCTATGAAGCACCAAAATAGGGTCAGAGGAAAGTAGAAACACTTCATTGATTTATTGATTGACAAAAATATTAAGCAGCTAGTTTGATCATGTATTAATGTTAAGATATCTTTCAAGGAAAATTGTTAAATAATAATAAAATGTGACATGATTTTTGTTGCAAATGTGTCATTTTCTAAATATATAATTAATTGAATATTTGGGGGTTTGGGGTGTTAATCAAACCAAAAAAGTCATTTTGAATATGTCAAACTGGACCTTTGGAATTCGTGTGAAATACTTTTTTTTTTACCATTTTATGACATTGCATTATTGTTTGATATAGGAATGAGCAGTTGATGTCTTATTTAAATTGCTCCAGCACTACCCCACTACACAACAAGAATGTTTATTATATCCACATTAATGCAGGGTTTCACCATTTCTCTCTGCTCCCTCTGTCATACCGTGGCGTCTGGATTACATCAATGAGCAAGTCAACAAAGATAACAACAATACCAACAGATAAAGACTGTCTGGTGCTTTTATTTCTGCCACAGCGGTCGGGAGACAAAGAAAATAAACAAAGCTGTTCACTCACCTTTAGTCATTTTGTTCTTTATTTAGACAGCAGGGAAGCAGAGACTGGGGAAATCTCTTTGTAGAATTGTGTGGATGCTCTTGTGTAGTTTTTTTCTACCTCTCACTTTACAGTGTTTATTTCTGTCCCGTTGCAGCTCCACTAACGAGGTGAAGAACCTTCTGCAGTCGCTGCCCAGGACCAGCGAGCCCAGAGAGATGCTGTTCGAGGACCGGACTCGGGCCCACGCCGACCACATCGGTCAGGGTTTTGAACGACAGACCACAGCAGCCGTGGGGGTGCTGAAGGCTGTACGGGGTGGAGAAAGGTAGGCTGGTGGGGCAGCATGTCGTCACACTGTTGGGCACAGGTAGTCTCGGCTGTTTGGTTTGAGGCAACACACGCTCAGTCGGAGTTTATGCAGCTTACTCTCCCAGGAGATATCAGGTAATCCTTCTTGCTGTGTCCCTCCCTCCCTCCTTTTCAGCTCGGAGCCTCCTCGTGTAACCAAAGACGTCGTGTGTTTCCATGCTGGTGATTTCCCTCATGTAGTTCAGAGGCTGCAGTTGGACCTGCACGAACCTCCGCTGTCTCAGGTTTTTACATCACACACACACACACACACACACACACACACACACACACACACTGAAGGCAGTAAAATAAACTTTATTATCTCCCAAATTAGACAGAGTTATTATTCACTGTTGTAATATAACACTATCTAATGCTGGGGGAGGCTAAATTAATAAGATGTGGATGCTGCCGCTTTGTGGAGCAATGTGGAACTGCAGGAAATTTGCAATTTATTATCTACAATTTAAGTTTTTATGACAACAAGACATGTATTTACTGTGCTGAACAATGTTCGGAAAGAATAATAACACGAGGACTGATATTAAAAATACATATCAGTGTCAAAAGATGTTATTTTTAGAGCATACCTGTATCTGAACCCTCCTGTCTTTACAGTGTGTGCAGTGGGTGGATGATGCCAAACTGAACCAGATGCGTCGCGAGGGGATCCACTACGCTCGCATCCGCCTGTGCCACGATGATGTCTATTTCATCCCTCGCAACGTGGTCCACCAGTTCAAGACCGTGTCGTCTGTCTGCAGCCTGGCATGGCACGTCCGGCTAAGACAATACTACCATGGAGCGGGAGAGGAGCCGGAGGAGGAGGAGGAGGAGGTGAAGGAAGAGGAAAAGCAGGTTGAATTGATGGAGGAGACGAAAACGGTGGAGGAAAAAGAGGTAGAGAGGAAGGATGAGAAAGGAATGAAGGAGAGGATAAAGGAGGAGGTTGGTGTGGCGGAAAACAGGACGTTGCTGGCTGCCAAAAAGGAGGAAGAGGATGATCATCCTCATTTGTTTCAGCCCGCTCTCTCAGTGGGCTCGGACATGAGCAGCACTCCATACAAAGAGGTGGAGAAGGTGAAGGGAAAAGAAGAAGGAAAACCCAAACGGCAGGATTCACCTCCTGCAAAGGTCAAAGCAGAACTTCCAGCGCCTCCTCTGTGCAAGAATAAATTGCCTTCATCTCACCCTCATCCTCTTCATCAGGAAACAAAACCCAAAGCAGCATCATCAAAGCACCTTCATCATCACCACCATTACCATCATTCGGACAGCAGAATGATGTCTTCCAGTGCCAGATCCTCGTCTTCAACTCCTAAATCACCCATCTCTAAGTCTTCCTCTTCTTCGTCGCCTTCAGCTGTTGCTCCTTTGCGCTCCCCTTTATCTGCTCCCAATCCATCCTCTTCATCTTCTACATCCCCTGCTTCATCTTCCCTGACCGGTCCCAAGCCTGCAGTGGACTCTTCCTCTTCCCGACTGCCTTCCTCCTCTCGATCAGACCGACCGAAAGGCTCACTTCACCCGAATCCAGACGTGCCCTCAGACACGCGGCCGTGGCCGCCGTCACACGGGTCACCTGCCGTGGATGTACAAACACACGCTACTGCGAGTTCACAAGTCGACACGTGGACGCACATGGCAGCTCGAGCGGCGAAAGACTTACGGACACACACGCTCCAAGAGAGATGGACTCACGGCGCGGACACGAGGATGTCAGTGGATCCACAGATGCATCCGTCACAGGACCCCGGGAGGCAAGGAATGTACATGCAGCAATACACGCCCCAGCACCTCCCACCTCCTCACCTCTCACACATGCTCCCCTCCTCTTTTTCCCCTCACATGCCACACTCCCATCTTCCTCACAGACCGCCAATCCTCCCCCCTAATCCGTTATCCAGTCCCGTTCTGCCTGCACAGCCTCAACCTCTGAACTCTTATCACAGTCCGACAGCCCCACCGCATTCAGTCCACATGAGCCAGCTTCACCTGCATCCGCCACACCAGCCAAACATCCCTGCACAGTCCCAGCTGTACTACCAGCCTCCCCTCACCAGCTCCCAGTCCCTTCCTCCTCACCTTTCTCAACATCACCAGTTCGTCTCCCACGCCAACTCTTTCTTCCCCCCTCAGCATCCCCACTACTCCCCTCACCACTTCCTCCCCCCTCAGTCTTACCTCTCACAACCCCCCGGTTCTTACCCGCTACAGCCACAATACCAGCCTCAGTCTTTCCCTCACCCGCCTCCTCCTTCTTCCTCACCGCCTCCCCCTCCTCCTTCTCTTCCACCTCCACTTCCCCCTCAGCCTTCCCCTTCTGCCCTCCCTCCCCTGACGCATGAAGAGGAGCAGAAACAGATTTTATAGTAGTTTTTGTACATAACGATGCCGTTTTTAAATGACTATATGTAGAAGGGTTTTATTTTGGTTGTGATGTTGTAAAACGATGTAAAAAGGAAATAATGAGGAGGACGTTGTGTATCGGCATGAACACAGTATCGTAGTTTATAAAGCAGAGTCTGACTTGTATTCACCCCAGACCTCTTGACTGGACTGCTTTAGATTGTATTAAATGCTTGGGTTGTACTGGGTCAGAAATATTGAGAATTGGTTGGATTGGTAGTGTTGGACCGTCGGTCATGTATGGCTGCACCAGTGACTTTAAAAGATATTATTCAGGCTCAAGCTTTGAATGAGCTCCCTAGTCTGCCAAACTGCTGTTTTTGAAGTGAGCTATCAGAGATAGGAAGGAGAAAAAAAAGAGAAATTTTATGTTGGATATTTATATAAAAAAAGGTTGAGAGGATGACCTTTTTGTGAAACTTGCAGCTAATGCTTCCATTTTGTGGCTTTTTTTCTAGTATATCCTTTGTGCCCAAGACTGTTTGTTGAATAATGATGGGTCAAATCGTGATATTATACAATACACTATTGTATTGATGTAATATCACTGCATTTCCTCCACTATATTGTATCGATGCATCTTAATCAATACAATATATCGCAGTATGTCTCCATGATATTGTACTTTGAGCAATAATGCTCTGCAATAATCTGCTGAATAGAAATAGGAATGCATTTCCCCATATCAGTATTTTTATTCTGATTTGAAAGCTATTGATAAAAGTCAGTAATGTTCTATTGAATCCTGTTGGGATTTTTCTAATCAGTTCCAGTGTTTTATTGTCCAGAAAGAATATTAGTGCAGTTTTTAGTGCTATTAAGAAAAAAAGAGAACCACCACCCCCATGTCAATTATAAATATACTGATCTATATCAGTAGGAACATAAAATGAGTCACCTTTTAAAGGAATAGTTTGACATTCGGGAAACGTGTTTATTTGCGGTCTTGGCGACCGTTAGATGACAGGATCAATATCCCTCTCATGTTTATGTGCTAAGTGAAGCCGGAGCCAGAAGCCAGTTAGTTCAGCTTAACATAAAGACTGGCAACACTGTGAGAAACCAGACCACATGCGGCGACTAGTTACAAGTTACCGCTCTTGGCCAAGAAATAGTCTGGCGCCTAACCCACTGTAAAGCCGCCATCTGTAGTTTTTACACTTGCATGTTAATTAGTGAGCTCCCGAGGTACTGGGAGTTGGAGTTTGCCCCCTGTTTCCAGTCTCTGTGCTAAACTAAGCTAATCTGCTGCTATCACTAGTTGGTCTTATTTTCTAGGGGTCGACCCATATAGCTTTTTCAGAGCCGATACCGATGATTGCTAATCGGATATTTGAAACCGATATTTGTTTGCAGTTTAAAAAAAAAGTGTCCAAATTTAGAATAGATTTGTTGAAATTCCTTAAAACATGTTTAATTCACAGAAGCTAATCTAACGTAGCAAATAAGTGTGTTTCACCAACATGTCAAACTACTCCTTAAAAAAGTGTTGCAGCTATCTTGTACCTGTAGCCCTCAGTGCCAGTGGCAGAGCTCTTAGTGTAACTTTGCTGTGGTTTTCAGTGACTGTTGGATGTGTACCAGGGTACTCCTAATTTTGGAAGCGGAGGACTTGCTGTTCAGCCAAGGACTAATTTGACCCGGGCCCAAGGCTGTTACGCAGACCGGCCTTCAGAGTCTCAGGAACAAAACAAAAAAACCCATTCAGGACACATCCACTGATATATTTGTCTCCTAAAAACAAGCCTAAATCAGGGTCATTGAAATATTCAATCTGCAGCATCGTATTAGAACCTATGCAGCGCCGTAAAGTTTGGATGAGAACAACAGAACGGGCAGAGCAATACCACACGGATGCAGAAGGTCAAGG
The DNA here is from genome assembly GCF_963514095.1 of Eutrigla gurnardus. Taxonomy (NCBI): domain Eukaryota; kingdom Metazoa; phylum Chordata; class Actinopteri; order Perciformes; family Triglidae; genus Eutrigla; species Eutrigla gurnardus. The sequence continues at coordinate 12,161,881 of NC_139932.1, read as the reverse complement.
CTTCTCCAGCACTTTGTAACATGAACATAACCGCTGCGTTTTAAACAGTTATTAAAGATGCTGATCATGTCGGATGATCAACATGGCGATTTTCCGGTTCTTCCAAGACAATTATGTTTATCGTTCAGGCGTCAAGACTTCTGTGATACAATAGTTTATGTTCTTTATGGACGCAAAGCTCCCAAGACACAGAATGCACACTGTCAAGACTTCATTCCAAAAGCACTATTTATCTATTTAACTGAAGTCCAACTTCTCCACAGTGTGGAGGATCCTGTCTGTTAGAATGTTTTATTTATCAACCAGCGACTGAAGTGACCTCTTGTGTTTTTAAAAAAGTACAATAAATTATTGAAATTCTATGAATATGTTTTTCCAAGCAGTGAATATCTGATTTTAGAATCAAACTCTTCTCACTTTGATGTTGAAAACTTGATTCTTTCCCCCCCCCCATTGATTGTCTTGATTTTACTATCAACATTGGAGTACAGCCCACTTGCTAATGTAGCCCACAACATTTCCCCAGTGCCTGTCCTTAACTGTGAACTACTAAATGGTCCAGAGCCACGAGAGAAGGAGTTCTGTCCCCAGTTTTTTAAGTTTTCCCTGGAAAATGAGAGCAAAGCCTTAAATTGGTCTCTGAAGCTGCTGACAACCCTCCAAATATCTGTGGTCTAAGTTGGGACGAGTCAAACTTTGTGGCTTTGTGGGACGATGACCTAAAAGCAGGGTTGTGATTTTTGATGATTATTCTCACCGCCAGTCTGGAAAATTGTGGAAAATTAAACATAAACCTTGGGCTCTCTCGGTCAGCTCCCCTCTGAGGACTTAATTTGTGAGACAGAACTCTTCGCTTTGTGGCTTTGGGGAGAGCGAGGTGATGATTAAGCACTTGATGCTGGTCGCGAGGCGCTCTGCAGCTCTTTTTATGCTTTTGGGTTTCAGATGTTTAAAAAAAAAAAGAAAGAAAAGAAAATCTGACATCTATATTTTTTGTACAAATGTGATGATTATGGTTGAAAACAACAAAGTCTTCATGGGCTGGCGTTGTTTTCCCAGTTTTATTTATCTCATCATTTTTTTTTCTATTTTATTTCTGTGATTTCTAACTGTCAGCACTGTAGTGTACATAAGACGTTTTTGTAAAGAGGAAAAAAAACTTGTAGTGTGGTTTCTACTTTAAATATGAGCCTAGCTAATAAAAGGTTCAGTGTATGGAAAATGTTGTGGTGCGAGTTGATGTTTTCCCGTCTGGATGGTTAAAAAAAAGACATTACTTTCTTCTTATGAATGTCCATATGTAAAAAAGAAAAAAAAAACATGCATATCAAATATTGTACGCATGTGGGAGACCGTGTTTGACCACTAGGAGTGCTATAGAGCATCCAACACGTGAAATTGTGCGAGAAACATTATAGACAAATTATAAAATAAAGTACATTTGTAGAAAGCAGTATTGCAAATTAATAGCCTGAATGTAAAGAGGGATGTCGTAAATGTATATGCATGGTGATAAATTGTGAACACAACACTGACATTATCATCTTATGAGTTCACATTGATCTTTTAATATCAATAAGGTTATATTGATAATGAAGAATTGGGTTATTAGAAATAATGATGTCTGCCTGCTTTCACGTACAAATAGTGTGTGTGTGTGTGTGTGTGTGTATATACACACATACATACATACATACAAGTAGAATATTGATTATTGATTAAAGCTGCTCTAAGGTGTAATATTTATATCACACCAATATCAGAAGTACATTCAACAGCCCACTGCTGTAGCACCTCTTTTTATTAATATATACCCGCCCTTTGTTTTCCCTCTCTGTGTTGCTGTTATGCAAGCCACCCACTCACTGCAGTCTGCAGCAATGAGCTCAGCGATATTTAGCTGCCGAGATTGGAGCAGACAACTCGTACACACCACAATGCAGCGGCCCCGTTATCCAAGGCTGGTGTTTGTCAGGTCAAATAGGCCTCAAAACAAGCCCTCTTCCTCTCTCTCTTTCATGCTCTCTATCTCTCTCTCTCTCTCTCTCTCTCTCACACAGCAGGAATGCCAGAGAAGCTCGATTGACCTTTACGGAGTGGGAGTGAGGCAGGAAGTTGGGAGCAGATAGAACAAGCGTCTGGGAGGGAAAAGTCTTGAGACACACAGACTGTCCAGTCTTTAAACATGCTCCCTCTAGTGCCGCCGTACTAATTATCTAGAAATAGCACTCATCATTCAAGTTAACACCCCTAAAACATGAAATACAAGCCTAAAACAATACTGTATTAAATGTTATTATCAGATAAATATATACCAAGTACCAAAAGTAAAAGTAGAAAACTGTCTGCTGTAGATTTTTAGTACTGATGTACTCATGTTACCTGGTTTAAATCCTTAAAATACTCCAAGTCCTCCAATGTGTGACAAGATAAATCTGAGGGTTCTTGAGAAAAATAAAAGTTCTTGTAGTTGTAACTCCAACATTTGCTTTTTTTTGTAAATATTGGATCATTTCACCTCTTTGACAATGAAATATGAAACTATCAATCCTGTACCTGCCACGTAACGTCTGAGCATGGAAACACTTTGTATTTTTATGACCATCTGAGACAAATAGCCACAGTTCAACGTACAGAATCCATTTATTTTCACAAGACGTGCATCCATTATCAAATACTTTCAAACTCAAATGACCTGTCACCTTTTCATTTCAATGTAGTGCAAAAAATATACTTAAAATACTAATAAACAATCAGATGGCACAGAACAAATATCAGTCATCTGCAGTGTCAGCCGTACCATAAAGATAAAATATGAATCCATGATGACATCCCACCAGAAACTGCTGATAGAAAGCATTCTGATGCACATTTGAACCCCAATAATCAAATGTCATATACAGTAGCAACATGATCGTTAGCAGGATACACGCCGAGGTGTTTTTCCGAGTGACCTCGTACGGACCTTGAGTAATAACAGCTTACTTATTATCATGGGGCACATGATGATTTACATGGCACAAAAGAGACCTTGTCCAGAGCAGACAGGGCAGCCTGGAGGAAAACCACAAGTTGTTCCAGGATGAAGAATTTCTTAAAATTATCCCAATTTCCTTATGTCAGTGCAGCCAACCCGAGCTATTGTCACAACATTTATAACTTTAAACAGTTCAGGAATGAAAAAGAAGTTTGTGCTTAAATACAGCCACACAATATCTAAAGCGTACGCCATGACTTCGGTACCAAGAGTGACAGTTAACATTATTCAGCTTAAATAAAGGAAGTGGAGAAAATTAAATACCATTCGGTTCCTCCCTGTGTGAGATTCTTTAACAGGACAAAAGTAAACATGTGGAGGTTGTCATTGTTTCTTCCAGTGTAGGCTTCACAGTAGTCGTATACATTTCTTTGTTTCTTTGCCTTTTTTCTTTTACATTTTAAATGAACAGACAGCCAGCAAGCTCCCTGCCGTTTTGAAGCCCTCATAGCATACTGAACACACTACGATTCTTATGTGTAAGTCTCTTCTTCTTAAGATAAATACTAATATCTGAGATGATGTCATTCGTTTCTTGAGCCTCTATGGAAACCGGCTAAAAGAAAACATCCAATTTCACAAAGTCTTGGTCATACAACCTCAAATCTATTCTTTTTTTTTAAATCAGTGTAATGATTCATCCCCTCTTTTAGGCCTCTCTCCTCTCAGGGAAGATATTCAGCCCCAGCTCCACCAGTGCCCCCAGTAACAGGGTCCACAGTGGTATGCACACAAATGTCAGCTTTAAATCCGCGAGCTTCTCCAGCTTGGCGCACAGCGTCAGGCAGAAGCCCAGTTTGAGCAGCATGGCCGTCAGGTACCAGGCACGCAGACGCAGGTCCGGGGAGCCGTTGCGCGGGTCGTAGCCGGGCTTGCAACGGCCTGCCATCTTGATAGCAAGCATGAGGATGAGGATGCCGTCAAATACCCAGACCGGAAGGAAGATGAGGAACCAGTTCCACTGGACCTGGAGGGAGGAAACCATAACCTTTAATCACTCACAGAGAGAGAGAGAGGATTTGACTCCTGGGGGTAAAATCACATTGATCACTCACAAATAAGATCCAGCTCACTAGGGATTTAAAGTAAATGGACAACTGTCTTGATTAAAAACGACTGACAAGTATGAAGAGAAAGAGAGAAAACACACTTACCTTGCCGTCCAGTTTCAGCACTAGCATGATGAGGAAGACCAGGGTGAAGACCCAGGTCAGCAAAACCCTCTGAGCCAGAGACATCTCACCGACTGGAGGAGACAGACAGACGTCCGTGGGTCAGACACAACTCATCATTAGGACGAATGTTAAGTCTATGGGGTGTTTTGATTAAGAACACATAGACAGCTACGTTGGAATAGCTGCTAACGGCTGTTTAAAACGTGGCACACGTAACCACGCCAAACAACGCCTCACTAATACTAGCGAGAATCTGTTCTGTATTAATTATGTTGTCATTTATCGATAGTTAACGTTAGCTTCATGTTACAATGACAGCTAGCTTTTACACTCCCAGTAGCATTAAGCTAACCGTTAGGTGTTTTGTGTACGACAGCGTGTGACTTACTTCAGTGCATTCCTACGTCGGTGGCCGGCATGTTCCTCTCCCTGTGTGGCACACACCTAAAATCATAACGTTTCGAGTAACGAGTCGCGTAATTCTCATCAGACGCGGCCGTTGACTACAGCGGACGGAGGCATTTTGGGGTCCGTTATCTGTAGCCGCTCATCCTGGATGCCAATTGGTTCCTGGTTGTGCGACGTCACGTTTATTTAGTGTCCATCATTCTGCGCGTATAACCGTAAAGGTGGTGCAAAAGCGCAAGCTCATTGTATTGTTTTCCTGTAGTGGGCTGTAATGTCCACTAGAGGTAGATACAGTTCTATGCATTCAGCTCGGCAGTTTGTTTTTATATGCGATATACCGCGCCACTGCATGAAATGTCGATACGTTTTGCTGTGACATTGTGTTTTTTTAATTTGTATTCACTTGTTCAGTGGAGTTACACGCAAGCCCGCTTTATTTCCTCGTCGTTGTCGGCTACGTTTATCGGCTTAAAAAATGTCATGGCGCGTTTACACTGTGGTTTACGGGCCCTGGCCTGAAGTTGTATTTTTACAGTGAGAGACTGAAAGGAAAAAAAGCTAATGCCTCAAACATCGCTGAGCAGACACAGAGCATCTCCTCCAGACAGTGGACCGGGCTAGCTCAATGCAGTATTAAATCACATTTCGTTTGCCCGTGTGTGTGTATGTGTGAGTGTGTGTCGGGGAGGATTGGAGCTGCCGGCGCTGTCAAGGAGGTAAGACCGAGCATGTTGTGTGTGTGTGTGTGTACGGACAGCATTGATCGGGTATTAATTAGGGCCAGCTGTGTGGGCTCTTTGTGCCTGCCGGTAGCTCAACGCTAGCTTACTATGTGGTTAGCATGAAGCGAGCTAGCCGCAGCAGCAGGAGCTGTGTGTGAACTAAACCACGGAGGTTTGTCTTCAAACACCGCGAGTGCATCTACACGGAGGCTAACTACACTATTAGCTGCATTTAAAGTGATTTACGGCGCCGCACGGAACATGTCCTTTTTAGGAGTGAAAAACACACACTTTACGTCTGCTCCGCACTGTGTTACTATGGTTTAACGTTACCAACGTACGTGACACTAATGTGTTGTAAACACATTATATTCAGCCTCAGCAAACCTCCACTCAACGAGAGCTGCAACTCAACCGTATTCCCATCCCACGGTGTTTTTTATAGCCGTGACGGTCCACCTCGCCCTCAAATCACGACGCTAATTAATATGGCACACAGCAAACTGACTGTTTAGGTTGTCGTCTTCAAGGTTAATCATCATCAGTTTGACTTTGCAAAACATTACATGTCTGCAAGATGCATGTTGACATTTGAGATGCCAGTTGGCTGATGGGTAACAGAGGTTTCAGGTCTAAATTCTGTCTGCTTGTGTCACTCCCTTTCTTCTGTGCTCTGCTTTTTTCTATTTTAAAGCCAGTGTTCTCTACCTATTTTGTGTCCATTGGGGAGAGGTGAGGGGTGGGTGGAAACCGTTGCAGGCTTCAGCAGGCGGTCAGGCTCACAGTTTTGGCAGGTCATCCAATTATCCAACGTGCTTTGCCATCCAGCCAGCACGTCTGGTCCAATGTCCGACTAACGCTGTCATCACTCATCCAGATTTTCCACTGCGATCATAATTTGACCCCTAAATTAACCGCCCTCCCCGCTCTGGCAGAGTCCCGCATAGGAGTCCATAATGTTAACACGTAGCACAGTCAGGACAGACAAATAGGCCTTTAAAATCATCATCAGAAATGCTCATGCAAGGCTGAGAAAGCAGAACTGTTCAGATTATATTTCATTCGAAAATATTATTATGAAACAATCTCACCAGTGGAAATTACCATCTACAGTCTCATCTGCTGTTGTAATTGTTGGGCTTGACTGCGCTCGGACTGTAGCCAATGATTTAATGTTTATTTCACCTGCAGGCACTCAGGTATCCAGGTCAGATATGTGTGTGGCAGCGCTGTGTAATGAATGTACTTCACTGTTTACTACGTAACAATGAAGGGTGCTTGCTTTGTGAATCCATAACACACAAGATAGTTGTCAGTCAGGTGTGAGATGCTACGAGGTGCCACTTTATTGTAGCGCTGTGGAAAACGGCAGGGACCAGTGGTCGCCAGATCAAAAGTCTGCAAACGGGTAGTGTGTTTGTAACTTGTTTATAGATGGAACATGAGCGATGAAATCACTGTGGCGTTCGCTGCCTATAGCATGTTGACAAGGCATTGTGTTACATCCAGCAGGCGTCTTGCAGGCCTGGGATTCCCAGGGCGATCCTAACGCACACACCTGTACGTTTGCACACATTGTGGATTGGACTGCACAGCCTACGAGTCATTGATTGATTTCAGTTCAGTAGTACTTGCCAGTCGACATAGCTGTGTGTGTGAGTGTGTGTGTAATTCTAGCATCCACAGACCCAGACTGCAGTCTATTGTCTGACCAGCGTGTTTCTTTCTGTCTTTGTCTCATTTGTTCTCTCACTCTTTCTCTCTCTCACTTGTTCTTTTACTTATTCTCTCACACTTTCTTTCTCTCACTATGCTGTGTGTGTGTGTGTGTGCGTGTTGTGCAGCTTCAATCTGTCTGCAGAGCCGGTTACATCATCAGCTGCAATGTAGTTACATCACAACAGCAGACTGCCATATCCTCTTATGTTGCTGCTGCAGAAATGGCCTGCAGCACAGCGATATAATTCATAGAAATATATAGCACTCGCAGCTAAAAGGTCAACAGAGAAAGGTCAAGTTGTTTTGCAGTTGCAAGTGCCACGGTACGAGCTCAGTTGTACTGCAGTAGACTGACAGTTGAGTTAATGATAGCATGGAGAGTGTTATTTTAGGATAAGCCATTGTTCCTCAGGTTAAATCTTTAAAATCAAGTGTTACAGATAAGTTCTAAATCTACAACAGGTGCACGTTGACTCTGAACCTGTTTGATGTAGAGATGCTTCAGTGTGGTTTGTTGAAGCCCAAACCGACAGTTACATACGGTTACTCCATTACTGTAGATTTTGTCAGAAGTCAAGTCAATGAGACCAACATCAAAATCTTCCTGGAATTCCAAGCCCATGGTTTAAATGAGAGCCCTCTTCCTTTCACAAGACTTAAGGTTGTTTGAAAGAGTTATTTGAAGCGACTTTCCAAAGAAAAGGACAGCCATCATTTGATTCATGTGCTGCAAAGCTTATTTGTTTACTAAAAGATGCTTTTAATGCCTGAGCAAAGATATGGAAGAAATGGCTTTGCCTTTTGTGAATTCTGTGATAGCAGCGTAATACACCAATGTCACACAGTGGAGCTGACCGAGGGTCATGTTGAGCCCAAGGAATGACTTCAGTGTTGTGTGCCTTTGACTGACAGGCTACTTGCCTTGTTATCCTGTCATTATCAGGAGATCTGAAGGATAAATGATGGTGGAAGATGACATGTTAGGGATATTTACGATGATGATAGTGATCATGGGGATCCTTTACTCACTTTCCACAAGAGCTACTGTGTGTGTGTGTGTGTGTGTGTGTGTGTGTGTGTGTGTGTGTGTGTGTGTGTGTGTGTGTGTGTGTGTGTGTGTGTGTGTGTGTGTGTGTGTGTGTGTGTGTGTGTGTGTGTGTGTGTGTGTGTGTGTGTGTGTGTGTGTGTGTGTGTGTGTGTGTGTGTGTGGTTCAACAAGAGACACATTCACCGTGCATCACATGGACACCAGCAAGAGTTCAATTACCCACACACACACTCACACACACACACACACACACTCACGCTGTAGATCTTGAGATGTAGTTATTAGTCTGAGTGACTAAATGAAGTGTCTCCGTCCTGAATGACTGGCTTCATCATTGTGCAAGAACCTGAGACACAAACACTGTTGATTGTCCCCAGGCCGGTCTTGACCGTCTCTCTCTTTCTGTTATGTCCAAATGTTCAGCTCCTGTCCTAATTTGGCTGTGAGGACGAAACACCAGTCAGTTGCACGTCCTGACAAGAGGTGAGTCCAGTCTTTGTGTATGTGTGTGTATTCATTGCATTGTGTGTTTACTACTTTGCATCCCCCCCCTCCCCCAAAACTCCACATATTGTTTTTTTTTTGTTGAGTGCTGTATGCTTCAACAACCCCTGCTCTGTTGCTGTGAGGGTGTCAGCTGCCTACACACACACACACACACACACACACACACACACACACACACACACACACACAGAGTAGTTCAACTGCTCTTTGTTTTATCTGAGAGAGCGAAAGAGACTGAAAAACAAAAACAGGAGAATATGTAAAAAGGCCATACTTCCCCTCTGAAGAGAGAACAAGAGGCAAATGCAGGTCTTTTTTTAGGATGTGCGTATGTGTGTGTGCGCATGTACGTACGCGTGTGTGTTTTTGTACGACTCAGTCGTTTCACTTCATCTGCGGTTACTGCTTTCCTATCCAATATATACACACAGTTTCTCCACGTTCCTACTACATGGCATCAGTCAGTGGGTCCAGAAATGCATTTTTTTATTTTATTGTCCCATATTTAACAAAACCTCCAGATGTTAAACAAATCAATATAACTTGATGAGTTAGGATTATACTAAAAACTCCACTGTTTGTGATTTTAGGCGAATGATAACTTGAGGCCATTTCATGTTGTGTTGCTCATTATCTGATGATTTAAGGTTTGCGGCACATCTTAAGACGCATTTTACCAGGGCAATGGCACTTAAACGTGCATCCACAATAAATAACTAATGACCTATTAGTGTGTGTGATGTGTGTGTGTGTGTGTGTTGCTGTATGATGGAGCCCTGTATAGGTCAAGTGTAGTGTCAGTTGGTGTCACTTGAGATTGTCAGGGATTCCACCGTACATGATGGAAAACAGGATCCCTGTCTCCTTCCACCTCTGTTCCACACACCCAGAAACCCCCTGACACCATCGCCCCTTCACCGTCGATTGAGCAGCGTCATGTTTCCTATAGGCCTGCAAACAAACACACACACACGCATTACTTAAACAAACACACACATACACACACACACGCCACCCCCCAGCTCAGAGATGTAACCTGCACCCATCATGAAATATAGAGCTCCCAGAGAGAGAGAGGGACCAGCTCGCGTTACACATCACGAGTTACCAGACTCGTGGAGAAGGTATCCTCTTGTCGTCGTGTGTTTATGAGACATCCCAGAGAAACATTACACTGATAGGAACACCAGTGAGAGAAACCTTTTCTGTTCTGACATCTCTGCTATTCTCTGCTGCTCCATTTTGATTTTCTCATACTGTTTAAAGGGTAATAGGCCAGATTTAGCTGCTTCAAGTTCCCATATTTTGATGATTATCGAGTTTATATCGTGACTATTTTGGCAGGATAATCGTGACTCTTTTCACTTAAGCCAGCTTGGTTAACCGATGGTACACGGTTACACATCACATGATTTGGGAAACGTACACTTCACTGACTGACCTTAATGCGTTTCTCCTCTGCTCTGCTGAACTTAAGACGCTTCCACAGAAACGGTGTCATGCTTTTAAGGTATAATTAGGACCATCACGCCTCGAGGTCATGAAACTCAACGCGCGAGACTAAAAGTCATCTGTGCGGTTAAGAGTGAGCTGTAGGCTCAATAAGCCTATTATATTTCATTAAAACTGTAGTTATTTCTCCTCACATTAGTGGCGTTCTATCATATAATGCAGGAAACCCTGCACAGGGGATCTAATGTTTAAGAAATAAAATATAAGATAAGGTCGGATTACATCTGCCACTTAAGCTCAGTGAGTACCCGGATGTTTTGTGAGTTGTGCAGTCCAACATTGCTTTTTGGAAAACACCTCAGACATTTTAAGAATTGAAAGGGAAACTAAAATAGCTGTAAGGTATAAGATTAAACGGTTTGGCATGGATGGCAAACCAATTACATGGCATCTAAAGAGAATAAAAAACATGACATGACTTCCACATACACACTTTCCATTTGACACACACACACACACACACACACACACACACACACACTCGCCACACCCTCAACTAAACACTCTTTTAGCCGTAGTGTCTTTGTGTGTCTCGGCATGCCTGGTTGTTTGAAAGTACGTACACAGATTTTTTCCATTAATGAGCTAGATAGTGATTTAGCCGTGTTGGATCTCCCTTTAACATTTCGATTGGCCAATCGACAGAAGATGAATTTTGACAAATAGTTTATCCTAGAAGAATTAAACTTAACTCAAGACAACTCCAAAACACAGCAATCAAAACAAAGAGCTGAGTGTGAGTGAGGGCCTTAAATATAGCATGCAGCTTTTATAGCATTAAAATGCTGAAAATAGTCACTTATCTAATCTTATAAACTTTGAGTCTGCAAACTGCTGTCTGTTTGTCCCAATGTGATGTTTGTTAGCAGATTCTGATCTTCTCTAAAATGATTTCCTCCTCCTATTTATTAGAATTATAAAAAAAAACAAATACACTGAGCACCAAAGCTGAGTGTTATTTGACATTTCACGATGCTACCAACTAGATTATCGAGCTTTTATTTAACGAAAGAATGTTCTTAATGTGAGAATAGTCCATCTATTTTCCCTCAAGGGCAGCGTGAAGCCACACGGATATCTTCCCCTGACGCTAATTCACAATAACATACACACAGTGGCTGCAATATGGCTAATTACACCCAACTATTTCCTGCACACAAAGACATGCATGTCCACTTCCCTCCCACACACACACACACACACACACACACACACACACACACACACACACACACACACACACACACACACAAAGAGCCCTCATTTAAACTGTGGCCTTCATAATACACACCGTCTTACTTGACCTCTCTCTGTCTCTCTCTCTCTCTCTGTAAATGGGTCAGTTCAGACAGACCACTGGTCAGACGGACTTGGCGAGCCTAAAGGCTGCGGACCCCGTGTGCGTGTGCATGTGTGTGTGATGAATTCTTTGAGAGCTTTGTAATGAGGGAGCGTTTGTGAAGCTTTCTTGTTGACACGGTTTTGCCGTCAGCAGCAGGGTAACTGGTATGAAAATGAACTGGAGAAGAAACAAGCACATTACAACTTTTTTTTTTTTTTTTTTTTTTTTAAATGCCAGATTTGCTATCGGAAATGTCGCCCCGAATCTGGGAGGTTCACAGGAAAACGGTCCTTAGACGTTATATTTTGGTCACAGGAATCATAGATGTTGAAGAGAAAACAGCTGTGTGTGCGTCTGTTGTCTAGGCTCTGTTCCCTAAATACCATTTAGCAAACCACAGTGTATTTTGGGAACACTGTGAATGTGCGGTTTTGGAAGGGAAAAAGTACGTTAGGAAAGAACTCACCCAGCCTATTTGTTCTCTTCTGGTATAAATAATAATAATAACCCAGACGCTTACAGCTAATCCTGTTTATGAAGTCTTATTAGGCAATAGTATGTGATGTGTGTTTTTGTCTGATAATGTGTTGGCATCCGGCTGACGTATGATGAGGGGATTTTGAGGCTTTGAACAGGGAGGATCTGTCTGTTTTTCTCCCTTATCGCTGTCTCTGCATGGTGAGGATTTGAAGTCTTAGCCTGAGAATCGTTGCGAGTTTGTGGTCCAACTCCACTAATGATGGGGTGTCCTTCCCATCGCTTAGTCTGTCTGGATAAATGTCTGTTTTTTGTTCTCGCTGGTCATGCTTATCATTGTTGTTTTTGTGGTTCTGCAATCCGACAGTTTTCAAAGCAAGAGTTGTTGGCTCTTCAGTAATTGAACACCAACGCATTGTTATTGTGGATTCAACAGTGATTTGATCTCAAAACAGAAATCCCACAAGAATAAAATGTATTGTTTTTATGCTGCTGATCATTTAATCCCCCCCCTAAAATGATATCTTCATTTTACATGAGCAGACAAAGTAGTTCTGAAAGCATAAGTCGATTTAATGGATTAGTTAAACTGCTGAACATGAATGCCGAACCTTTCAGCTCCCCAGATTTGCTGCTTCTCTCTGTTGTGTTATATTATAAACTGAAGATGCTGTGGACCATTTATCAGCTAAAACAAGCAACACATCATGCTGTTAAAAAGGCTCCAAGCTGAAGCTGCCATCACTGCCTCTTTTGAAAGGCAGAGCCGCCAGCAGAACTGCACCCTTTTTTTTTCCGCTTCCCAAAGTACTTTGAAAATGTTGGACTCAATGATGAAAATAACTGTAAGCTGCAGCAGTAACACAAAAGACGGTTCTGTTCAGCTAATTCTCTCGTCTTCCCTAAAATAAAAGTTAAGTTACTTTTACAGTGCGAGCTGCTTTCTTCCTCCTGTACGAGCTAACGCACCATTAATTTATATTTAAATGTCTTCTCTTTGCAGAGCAGAATAGTTTGAGTGTTTGTGTGTGTGAACAGAGAAAGAAGGACAGAATACTTTTCTTGCTTTCTCACCCTCCACATGGT
>NC_139932.1:12054334-12148648 GCF_963514095.1 Eutrigla gurnardus | reverse complement strand
CAGTTGCCATGTGAAGATCCTGCTGTGTTTATTAACCCTCCACTCTGCGTCCACTGTAGGAATAGCGCTTTGGTGTTTACTTTAAAGTTTAACTGCAGCCAGACAAATGAGTTGTGGTGTGAACACGCCGCTTGATTAGCATGAGGGATCAGGGTAGCTTCTTTAACTATTAGCAGACAGTGTTAGGGTGTAAAGAACCTGAATGACACACACTTCTTTAAGCAGCTCAGATCAAATATTGAGGAAAGACAAAACATTTTTTTCAGGGTTATAATGCTGCATTTCTGTGACCGGTCAGTGCTGTGTGTTCCTTCATTCCCAGCCTCTAGTTCACAACACAAATGTCCACATGCTCGTCCTTCCTGTTTAATTCTCATATTTTTATTCTGTGAAACCCGACGTGAACACTTAACACCACTACACACTAAGGCCTGTTTTATTTATTTCTACCTAAATGTAGAGGACGATCTACCAAAAGAGGTACCATTGATAGAAACTAAAAGGGGAAAGAAAGTTGACAGTGATAATTGCTCACTGTTTTTTATTTTTTTATATGTAAACCAGTTAAACCACGAACAGGGAAGTGGACACACTGTTGTGACATATTGTCCTAGCAACGGGATAAACAAGCCTCTCTTTGACATGAATTGGTCAGTTTTAGGAGGCAATTTTCTTTCTAAGTCACCAGTCTTCAAAGAGGACTGCACAGATTTAGCATTGCACTCCAATAACATCATCATCATCATCATCATCGCACTCAAAATTGATGCAGCTGAACCATAAAAAAATTGCCTGGCGGTCACATTACACCACAATACAACTCGACCTGTCATAGCTGTTGACTCTTGCTGAGTAGGATGCATTGTAGTTGCCCCCCTTTGCACTGCTTCCTGATACCACTTTGTGGTTATTTAATTAGAGGTCAATGGGACAGTGTATAGATGACGGGCCTTATTAATATTATGGGGTAGTGTCCATTTATGACCTCACTCCAATCTGCTTTAATAAGTTGTGATGAGTCGAAGCAAGGAGACCTCTGGAGACGGTAGATGTCTTATGCAGGAACATTTATTGATGATTTATTGATCAATGTGAGAATCAGGGTTTGACCAGTACGACACTTATGAACTGAACAGTGCAGTGCCAACCCCAATTCTGCCTACGGTCCTCCTGGCCAGGGCTTAAGAAGCCAGCATATCTCGAGGACGTTGCCAACAGCGTCTGTATTATCATGTCTAGGTTAAAGGTGAGAATTTTGTGTTCGTCATGAGAGACACAATGACGTCTTGTTTGTGCCTCGCCTGGAGAGACACGTAATAAGTCAGATTAAATGTGAATCTATTTATAAGATCACATGTATTAATCTTACACTGAGGGAATCAAGTCCATCCAAAGCTGTGGAAATTGGAGCCTCCTCACCTGTCTCCTGTGACCTCTCACCTTTTGACCTTTTAATCCCTCTCTTCTCAGATTAAATGAGAGATTTTCTCTTATCCAACACCCTCAAAGTGGGGTTCAAAGACCTGACGGTGGCTTCTTACTGTCTTTAGGGCAGAATTATACTTAGTTTGTTTTAAGTATAGCGAGAGAAGATCTCCTACAGGTACATCTACAGTTCATCGGCTCCTGATGAGCTGTTTTCTACTTTCTCCTCGACTCCTACCTCCTCTTTCTCACCTACTGTACCTCCTGTCTTGTAAACAGCAGTGAGAGACACTCTCTTTAATGAGCTCAAGGTCCACACACACACACACACACACACACACACACACACACACACACACACACACACATGCAGTGCTGTAACCTTGGTTCTTCTCTGAGTAATTGGTTTTACTCAGTGCAGATTATATTTTTGCAATATTCTCCTTGTTAAAATACATTTTTAAGATGTGTAACAAACAGTAGTAGAGGCAGTATGACAAACAGCCTTTTAATGGTGCGCTGTGTAATGTCCTGCCACGGAGTGACCACATGCAACATTTAGCGCAGATACATTTTTTAAAAAGCCAACCGTTAACTAACAGCAGGGCAAGACTACGCATCCACTCAGCAGCTCCGGGAGATCATTCACCGGCTGCAGCACACACTCCAGCGTGGGGGGGGGGGGGGATTAACAACGGGTTGGTTGAGCCCTTGTCTGTCTCCCGCAGCTGTTGAGCCCAGCGAAGTAGTCTCTCCCAGTGGTGGTTGAGGAACGGGGCGAGGGTGTGAGTCATTTTCTTGTTTTTGCTCACTATAGGTAGAAGTGGTATTACAAGCAGGATGGACTAGGGATCGCTTTGTATGGTCATTTCAGTAGATATCTCTGCAACACAATACATATACTTTGACATAACGTCACAACACTGTAACTCGTTGCACTCTCATAATATATAGTGCCTTTCTGAAAGGATTGTAAAGAGCACAGAGTAGCTGTTTCAAGCACTTGACCATTATGCATGCATGCTGGAGCAATCAGTCACTGAGGCGATATCATAACGTGTAACCGGGGAGAAACTAGTTTATATAGATAAGAGACTATGAATAGGAAGGAGATAAGAGCTGCGGCCTGACGAGATATTTGTGAAGGACTTTACTGCTGCGGTAAATCTACTGCCAAGAGGAAGCTATTGATCGGCTCCTTTTAGCACTGCACACACACACACACACACACACACACACACACACACACACACACACACACACACACACAGACACACACACACACACACAGCATATACACACACACACACACTCACACAGCATATAAGCCTATTGGTCATGCTATTTAAAGATAAGGCCCCCCCATCAAGCCTCTGTATCAGAACATTTACTGATAACACACAACCTGATCTGAACTGTATGTAAATATTATCATGAACCAGTCAAGGGGATGGATACTTTTTTTTTTTTTTTTTTAGCTGACTTTATTCAATTTAACTAAAGAAGTCAGAGTTCTAAAATGTTCAGTGATTGATGACTGCACAATAATTGGCTCTAGGCTAAGACATTTCCCCCAAATAATGTAATCTAAAACCGAATTTGGTTTCGTGTGAGAAAAGTGTGTCACATGAACACGGCACTGTGGTGATGTCTGTGTTTACCCAGAACCATTGATAAGCAACCTCATTAAAACCAAACTATTGTCCCGCTGATCGCCATAGTGATTCAGACGTTGATGTGGACACACGCACTGCTTTTAAATGTTCGTTTGTATGTATGGTTTTCTGCTGTCACTTACAGAGAAACCACATCCACTCAGTTTAATTCACGCAGAACCTTTCATCCAATCATGCAGCCCAAAGTGCTTCACAGAGCAAGATTTAAAGAAAAAAATAAGCATCTAAACATATTTTGCAGCTGCTCAAAACGTTTCAGTACAGTTTGTCATCACAGCTGACCGAGCATTCGCAGGCTCGCACAGATGAAGTGTGTGCATCGTAGGAGGAAGTGACGGTTTGGCACAGGAAGTCGGTGTGCCACAGCGGAGCTTTACTTCCAGGGTCAAAAACTGCACAAAGCACTTCTTGAAGCCGTAGCAGTGAACCTCACTGGGATTAATCAACGGCTGTAACACAGTTTTTTATTCTTATGCAGCTGAAAGGTCTTTAGGGATGTTTTTTTCTGTAGTCTAGAATTCAATAGAGACACATTTCGACTGACTTAATGCGCTAAAGTGCAGAAACGTGTTTCCAGATTAGGCTGAGGTAAATGTAGTAGATGTGAGTAGATGCCCTTGCAGTCAAGTGGAGAATAGAGCCAGTAGCTGTGTGAGGCTGAATGCACGGTGTGCCTCCTCAAACACTGAATGTGTGTGTGGTCATGAAGGCATAAAGTGCATGAGACGCCTCCTGTAGTTGATTTCCTGTGTGTGTCAATACATGTATTAATGCTTTCCTTTCTCCGTTTCTCTATTTGCCCGGTATTGACTTTGTGTCTCTCTGTCTCCCCCTGCAGGGCTTGAGGAACAAGCCGAAGAAGACGGGACATGTCAAACCAGACCTTATAGACGTGGACTTGGTTAGAGGTGAGGAAAATTCCATCACGCTAATTAGATTAGATGCCGGACAGGCTCTCTACCAAAGCTAAGAGACACAGGACAACGTCTCCTCATAAAACACACACGTGAACCTGAGATGTCGACGTCGCCGTGCCAACCCGCTGTCGCAGTTAATCCTCACTCGTCTTCACCCATCTGCATTCTGATCTTTTCGCTTCTGTCTCATATTCGGCACATTTTCAATTATTCATCCGAGTCAAACTTATCCTCCATTGTTATTTCATCACGCAGGAAAGAGGGAAGAGGTCATCAAGAAATAAATGCAGGAAGTGAGGCGATAAAAACGGGGGCAGTAGGAAAAGATCTGCAGAGAGGGGAAAACAGATATTGGAGAGTCTGAGAAGGAAGAAGCAAGAGATTAAAAGATAGACACACTGCTCTGATGCGACTCCCCGGAGTATTAAGTGATGAGCTTTTGGCTTAATTAGTTCTCTTCGTTAAACTAAGTGTGTGTTTCTATTTCCGTCTTCCGCAGGTTCGGCGTTTGCCAAGGCCAAACCAGAGAGTCCGTGGACGTCACTGACCCGTAAAGGCATCGTCAGAGTTGTCTTCTTCCCCTTCTTTTATCGATGGTGGATCCAGGTCACCTCCAGGACTATCTTCCTCCTACTGCTGGCTCTCTATCTGCTGCAAGGTGTGTGTGTGTGTGTGTGGCTGTATCATTGTTTTTTCTTTCTTATTTTCATATTGGCTAAATATGGAGGCTGTAGTGGAAACAACCAAACATCGTCTTTTTATCTTTATCTCTAATTCTTAGTTTTAAGACTTAAGAGTCAGGTTGCATCATCAACATTTACAGATATATTGGTATCAAGGCTGAATTGGTCCTCAGTGGATGTGTTGCTGTGAGTCTAATCTGCAGTTTTTCTTAAAGTACACACGCAGAAAACAAAACAAATGATCTTGAACGCACACAGTACTCCCAGGTTATGCTTACAGAGCTGCACAAACACTTTCAAGACCACCGAGCAGTGTTTTCCACCGCCGACACCATGATGCTCAAGATGACCTGCAGAGTTTGGTGTTTAAACCAATGCCATTTTCCCCCATGCTTGCAGTGGCAGCAGCAGCCCTGTATGCGATCATCCCCCAGCCTCATGGGATACCAACCACCGAGGTGTTCGGAGCCATCTGGCTCATGTTGCTGCTGGGCACCGTCCACTGTCAGATCGTCTCCACCAGGACCCCGAAGCCTGCCTCCAGCAGTGGGGGGAAGAGACGCAGGTAACGACGGGGGGGGAGAAAAGCTGTGTATGAGTAGAAGTGGAAAACAGTGCAGGAAATCAAGGGGGGAATGATACCGAGGTGGAAAAGAAGTGGAGGAGAGATTGAGCGACGGGAAACACTGGATGAGATAAAAACAAGAAGGGAAGATGAAGAAATGTGGGGAAAGTGTGGAAACAAATGAATATTTGTCGCTGGATTGCATCTGCCCTCACTGTTGACTGTCTGCCAAGTTCTTTCACCAAAAAATCATTTTTAACATGGAGAGAGTTTCTGTCACCATTAATGGTCTTTCTGACTTATTATTTTAATCTTTATTAATGTGTTGACTGTTATTTTTCGTTAAGGAGCACAACACAAAAAAAAGTACATTGTATCTAGACTACATGCCTTGGAATCTCTCCATGATAAATCTAATGTCACTGGTTAAAGTCAAATTGGATTCCTTTTCTGTGAAAGTAGAAAGTAGCTGGCTTTAGCTGGTGTGTTTTTGCAGTTTGTAGACTTGCAGTTTGTGGTTTTCTCTCCGTCGGTGTAAAGCTCGTCAGTGTGTGACTGCTGTTTCTGGTTCACCGCGATTAAAGACAATTTTCAGACTCTTGGGAAGAAAATTGGACCATGCCACAGTTTTGGAAAGGGGTTTGGGGGGAAGCGAGGTAATGGTGTTTACTCCTCGGTCTCGTTTATCAAGGAAAGAGGAAACCAATCATGAATAGGGTAGAATTATATTCACGCAAAAATTCTGTTCCTCTGTACGTTTCTCTTCATCGGCCTTTCTCTTCTTCATCCAAGTCTTAAAGAGAAATCTCTCAGACAGAAAACTATCTTATATATCTCAAACCAGTAAATACTTTATTTCTATAGCAGCCTTTATCAACCTCTGGTTTATCCTGCCTTTAAATGTGAAAGTCCTTCACTTATCTATCAAATCTTTAAGAAGCAACTCTGCAAACATCATCTAATGTTCAAGTTAATATCCTGCAAAAGTAGACATTAAAGTCAAAAGTGCATTTTTATTTGTATTTGATGGATACAGGACGACAACATCGTTTAGTCCTTTCATATCATGTCTTAAGATTTAATTTAACCCTTTTAAAAATTTGCAGAATAACAACGTAAGAGAAAGAATATTCCTTTAACTGTTCCAGCCTCTGTGTCCAGTGTGTGCATCCGTTTTGGGCGCCAGTACTTTGCTCTTTGAAACATGGCACTTTCTAGCTTTTTTTTTTTAAACTTGGTGAAACTATATAAATAAAATGCAGCCAGGTTCCCGGTGGACACGCTGCTGTAGGTTCAAGTCTCCAGGTCCTCTCTAAGTCTCTCTCCACCCTCTATTCTTTCCAAACTGAAGGAAGTTGAGGAAGGCATCTCAGATGGAGGTGCATAGGGAAGGCGACGGGTCTAGCACTACCGATAACACACAGGAGGGGGCGCCACACTCCCACTCAGCCAGCACCACATACAGCCTGGGCGCTCTCTTCCAAGATTTCTGGCATGATATCTGTAAAGCTGGGTGTGTATTTTCGTTTCTCATCTTCCTAAAACGAGATGATGTACAAAGACGGGACTGGGGTTCAGTTCACCAAACGATCCGGTTCAAAGTTGTTTTGTTTTTGCACATTTTATTTAGAATAAGTGTTTTTTTTAGGGTGAAACATTCCAAATTTAGAGTTTCAACCAATTATGAAATTGGTTCTTTATACAAGTTATGTGTCTAACCAGTGAATAACTTATAATAAGAATAAGAATAACTAATACTGCTTACCCTTACACAATTTTAACGTACTTTTGATCAAGAAGTCGAGAACTGAATCCCAGCTTGGACTGACACCTGAACCTTTTTCAGCTGTGACGTCGCCTCCTCTCCTCTCACATCATTAACTTTTATCTTCCTCGAAAATTTGGCAATAACTAATGTTACATTTGAAGTTAATATGCAACATTTGATTATTGGCTATTTAATCACTGAGCTACCAAAATGTAACCAGGAAAGCAATCTTTGGTGTTAGGCAGCAGTGTTTTCAGAGAGGAACGGAGGGACTTTGCAGCTGATTTTGATCTGCATGATTCTCTGACAAAGCTGTGTTCAAAAGAAGCGTGGGGTGTGTTTCTTTGCTTAAAAAAAAAACGTCACCCAAAACTCAATTATCTGAAAGTTTCTCAAACTACATGTTTACCCTGTTTAAGCAATTAAAGGTCTATAATTACAATTTGACCGTATCTGACTCAGCTGCTTCCGCCCCCCGAGCTTCTACTTTGACCAGCTTTCAACAACAGTGTGGAACGTTCCAGAGCACTCGACAACTCTAAATTTGGTTTCCTTATGTATAGATTACAGGCAAATACAGATTCCACCTCTGTCAGTTAACTTTTCTCATTGGTAAATTAATAAATCCTCTGATTCACTGACTGTTTGCCTTTTTTTTTACTTTATTTAGAATTTCAGCTTAGATTAGCCGTGACACAAGGTGTTGCATGTTTGATGCAATACTTGATTTCCAGTGCTTTTATTCCTAATTCATTCATTTATTAATTAACCACTTGAATGGTTAGTGCAGCAGCAGTTCTCAGGTTCTAACTTATTCTCCTATAGTCACCTTCATATCGTGTGAATGTTCCACAGTGTTTTGTAGAATGCATGTGAACCTGTGAGCGCCGTTTATCTCACTGTATGTCTACTTCTGAAATTGAATTCCATATCTGACTGCATCCATCTATACATGTCTATCTTTTTTCCATCAATCTCTCCGTCCTCCTTCCCTTCCTCTGCTTCCTCCTTCAGATCTAAGAAGTCCAAACTGTCCATTGACAAGTCGACGGAGACGGACAACGGCTACGTGTCGCTGGATGGCCGGGTGACCAATCGCAGCAGCGAGGAGGGGCTTCAGCTCCACGAGCAGAGGTGTGATTTGATAAACAGGGCTGACGAGCCGTGCTGGAACTCCCACACACAGACGGCGCACACGCCGCGCAGCACCGGACTGATGCTGCCAAACGGCAACAAGGTGACGGCAACGCAAGAACTGTCTCACCCACCAACTGTCTGTCTCTTCAGGATTTGGCTGATGTGTGTTGGGTGTCTTTTAGGATCCGGCATCAGATGAGGCGTCCAGTGAGGAGGACCCCGAAGCATCCTACAGCGCCCTCCGCAGGGGAGTCGAGAGAATGAACAGCGACTGTACACTCAGAAACCGCAAGAATACACACCACTACAAGAAACACTACGCAGTGGAGGTGAACGCACACAAACGGCAACACGTCGACTTTTCAAAGCAGTTTAATTACATCAGAAATAGGACATGTCGTTTCATATTTGTCCAAACAATAACAATCCTCCCTGCTGTCTGTCAGGACGTCCCCAAGTCTGGCACCAGCTGCAGCTCCAGATGTTCCAGTCTGAGGACTCAGGACTCTGAGAGCACTCGACACGAGTCCGAGACAGAAGACCTGATGTGGGAAGACTTCCTGCACGGGGCCGAGTGCAGATCATCCTGCACCTCAGAGACGGGTCCGACCACAATGTTGTAGTTTTGACGTATCTGCTAAAGTCATTTAAATCTGCTTGTTTTGAAAATAATACTGTGACTGCATTTCTTGACAGAGGGAGAAGGAGGAGGGACGCCTGTCTGTCCCCCCGCTAAAAAGGAATATAGAGACGACCCTTTCCATCAGGTCTGGAAACCCCCTTACAAAAGACCTCACTGGCTATTGACTGACTATTTTTACTTTATGACGCACTAAATGAGAGACATTTAAATGCTGCTGTAAACAAAGTGGTTGCAGAAAATCGACAGCCCAAAATATATATATATATATATATATGATTATTTCTCCCACCTCTAACGAGGACATGTCTGTATTCCCCCTCAGGGTCACGCTCCCTGGCTGCACAGCTCCAACCCCGGCTTGGAGAGAGTGAGCGCCATAGTGTGGGAGGGAAACGAGTGCAAGAAGGCCGACATGTCCGTCCTGGAGATCAGCGGCATGATCATGAACCGAGTAAGCAGCAGTTGCTGTGGTCCTAAAAAGGAATATGTTTAAAGTTTTACCTACATGACGACCAACGATTAAATGTGTTTGTCTACCTCCCTTCACAGGTGAATCTCTACACTCCTGGTATTGGCTATCAGGTGTTTGGGAACGTGGTTTCAGTGACGCTCGGCCTCACACCTTTTGTGTACAGGTACTGCTAGCGTAACATACGTCCTGAAGAACTATTTAAAGATGCGTACTTGGTTGGTTTGCTCACGTCACAGTCTTTGTCTCCTGCAGACTGGCACAGTACCGTGACTTCGATCAGCTGACCACGCTCTCAGCCAACGAGCTGCTGTCCGTGGCACTGGGAGGCGGTTCTGGATCAGACGCCTTGGTCATCACCATGGTGACACTCAGCTTCCTGGTGCGCGTTTGCCTTATATGGCTCTTTTTCTTCCTGCTCAGTGTCGCAGAGAGAACCTACAAACAGGTGAGACAAGGAGATTGTCCTTGCTTTTAAATCTGCAAAGAGTTGCAAGAGTTTTTTTTTTTACTTAAGTCTGCACTCATGTGTTTCAGAGGCTGCTGTTTGCCAAGTTGTTTGGTCACCTGACTTCAGCCCGCAGAGCCAGGAAGTCTGAAGTCCCCCATTTTAGACTGAAGAAAGTTCAGAACATCAAGATGTGGCTGTCGCTACGCTCCTACCTCAAGGTACCTCACTGACCGCATTGTAGCTGTAACTGTAGCCGTTCATCCTCTCACCCCCATTACGTTTGCAGTTAATTGTAAATGAACTGTCCCGTTGCGCTTGCAGAGACGGGGTCCTCAGCGTTCAGTGGATGTGATTGTGTCGTCTGCCTTCCTGCTTACTCTGTCCGTCGTCTTCATCTGCTGCGCCCAGGTGAGTTCTTAGTGGGTCGAATCATCAAAACATTGTAGCTTCGATGTCCTGGAACGTGTCCACATTATAATCGTTATTATCGGATTACAGGTTACATCTCATTGTCATTTATAATACCATCAGTTATTGTTCATTTCTTATTACTTAACCTCAGTTAGCACAGATTTTCAAACTAAAGAAACTGTATAAAATCTTTTGGCAACATAATCAGATATTAATATAACTCTACACATAGCTAAGTTCATCAGAAAGCCTTGACACCTGAATTAAAGACTGTTTATGCCAGAATAATCATTTTCCAGCCTGAGTAATGCACTTGCCCGTCTTCTTCCAGTTGCTCCACATCCATGAAACGTTCCTGGAGTGTCACTATAACTGGGAGCTGGTGATCTGGTGCTCCAGTCTGTCTCTGTTCCTGCTCAGGTTTGTCACTCTGGGCTCTGAGACGAGCAAGAAGTACAGCAACACCTCCATCCTTCTCACTGAACAGGTAAGTGCAGGAGATGCATGCAGAGGCACACAGCAGTCGTGTCTCCGACCAGCGACGCTGATCCATTGTGTGCTTCACAGATCAACCTGTATCTGAAGATGGAGAAGAAGCCAAACAAGAAGGAGGAGCTGACACTGGTGAACAACGTCTTAAAACTGGCTACCAAATTACTCAAGGTACTGTATTTCTTCATCTCTATTTATCAGGGTTCTTTACAGGGTTCTAACACTACAGTCCTTTTCTGAACATTTAAATAGACCTCGTCTAACTGCTGTTTATTCCTCCCTCTCTCTCTCCAGGAGTTGGATACTCCTTTCAGGTTGTACGGTTTGACGATGAACCCTCTGCTCTACAACATCACCCAGGTGGTCATCCTGTCGGCGGTGTCGGGAGTCATATCTGATCTACTAGGATTTAACCTGAAGGTAAGTGTGTGACACGGGGAGGTTTAACATGTCTTCGTTAGGTTGAGAGGCTAGTTAAAGTCATGCCAGGTCAGAGCAGAAAGCAATACTGGACGCTTGTGATGTACTGACTTGGTTGCCTTAAAAAGGGCAACCAACAAGATATTTGTTAGGAGGAAACCTGTTTACCCCCCAAAACATTATAAACCTGTGAAAGCGGGAAACTCAACATACCTATACATACTATATATGTTCCTCTATGCTATATATACATACTTGATATGGTGGAATATTAACTGAGCACGTTTGTGTACTCGTGTCTTTGTTTCACAGCTGTGGAAGATTAAATCGTGACAGTGAGCAGCGATATGGCATCGACCTCCACTGACTCACTGAACGCTCATCTGACTGATTTTAACGGTTGAAAGGCAGAACGTCAGTCTCGACATATCAGAGTGCTTTCACCTTCAACGCTCCCACTTTGTGCAATTCAAAATCTATTTATTTACCCACTCAGTGTTTTTACTTAGGGTTTATTTGAATTGTAGTTTGGTTACTATTTTGTGTTCACACAAAACATGCTATATTTTACCTGTCTACAAAAAGTATTATTGTTATTATTATTATTATTATTATTATTAAGCATAAAGTGAACATGATGGTTTAGGTTCTCGTCTGCATTTGCAACAGTTAAGTTTTCATTTCGGCTCATTCACATATTTGAAGGCAAAAGTATTGAGCTGCAGATGGGACAGCAATCATTTCATTGTAAGTTTTGTGTTTTCTGAAACTGAAAGTTATTATTTATATGCTGAGTACATTTTTTTTTTTAATTCAAGCTGTTACAACCTTAAAGTCCGTTTTCAAAATTCACTGTTAGTCCAGTTGATTTCTTCAGACGACAAAGAACGTGGGTAGAAGATGAGTATGTAATAAAAGTCTGGAAATATGCTTTAAACCACAACAATGATACTTTATCTCCTCAAATTCGGCTGCTTTGGTGCAGACAACAGTCCGCATTTGCTGTAATTCCTGGCATTGGAAACCAACCTCTACTAATACCAGGTATAAATGCTTAAGAAAAATAAATTAGATATACATATCTGCTAATGGATGTTAACTGTTTGGCATTTAAGGGTTTTAATTTGCTGCAAAGAAACAATCGTCCAGTTACACAGAGAACTGGGAAATTTACAGAAACCTCCTGACGTTTAAAAAGATCCCCTTTTATATTATTTTTTGTCTTTTACTGAGTTTTAATTTCATGAAACATCAGAGGACTTGACAGTATTTCTAGTAATACATGTGTACTGTACAGGTGTCATGTCCTCACAGAAATTATCTGGTTAAAATTATGTTAGCATAGCATGACGACTTTTAACTTTTGTTAAGTGCATATTAGGGCATTGGCCTGTTCCCTGCACATGAAGCTACTTCCTTTTATATCTGGTTTGGTCTTGTTACTCTGATTATCCAGATGTGTTGTTTTTCTGTAAATTTACACAGATTTGGCTGCAGTCCAACAATCTTTTTGACTTGCATAAAGAAAAACATCCAATAAAATGTAGCGTTTGGAGGCTACTGACAAAAAGGAGCCTCTTTTGATATCATGGCTGTGTTGCAATTTAGTTGAAAACCATCAAATATCATTACTCGCACTGAAGCCAGTGTCTGATATAGCATACCATAGCTGTTTTTTTTGGGGGGGGGGGGGGGGACCATTCCATCATGTCAACCAGATTAGTAATTCAGCGAATTTAAAAAAAGATATATTAAACTCCAAGAGCTATTTAAATGGTAGATTCATGTGCATGACCATGGACAGTGATCAAAAGTGAAAGTCAGTAAGCCTCTGTCGCAGGTCTGAACATGAATGAAGAAATGCACTTTAAAAACAGTTTTAAAATGGAAGACTAGAAGTTGCATCTTGTTTCAATGTCAAGAGATCTTTTTTTGTACCTCATCGGCTTGACAGTGTTTGCTGGTCAAGCAAATGCTAGCTCTGAACTTAAGTATATTGTATCGACAATTCACATCACACTCTGAAGTAAATCCCACATGGTACATGAAGTTATCATACCCATATAAAATGTCTTAAATGTGATTGAAATGCTGTTGTTGCCTCAGTTACTGAGTTAGCTTTTTGCTAACTGAATAAAACTTCATTCATATAAATGCTAGCATAATCATCTTCAGTGTGTTTGAGGAGGACGACCAAAGTGCTTGTTTTACTGTTTGTTTTTGTTTGTCTCTGCTGGAAAAAAAAAAGAATGTATCTGCAGCATTGTGCTTTAAAATATATTTGTTTCCCTATGGAAATACTTTAAGTTGTATTATTGTTTTCTATTTGGCATTGTGCTTTTTGTTCTTTCATCATTCATTTGCAAAGGTTGTTTCTCACGCTCTTTGGAAAGTAGGGGCACTATTTACTGTGTTTTTAAGGAACAAATAACGTTGAAATGTATGTATGAAAATGAATCTAGGGAAGTGACTCTTATGTTGTGATTCTGTTTTCAAAGAGTCTGAATATTTAGATTTTTCTGTGAACTGGTCTGTCCACAAGTTCTACATTTTGATAAAAAAAATAAATGTATGTTGACTCACTGATTTTTGTTTGATTGTTAAGAGTTATACCACTTAGCAATTTGCTGTATTTTGCACTTTTGCAAAAGTCTGAGTGTAGTGAGTCCAAAACAGTCATAAAAAGGCTTAGTCATGGCAGGCAGGTGGTTTAGTGGTTAGAGTGCATGCCATTTACCCATGTCTGCATATACACAGCAGACTCAGGTTCGAATCCCGGCTAGAGATCCTTTGATGCATGTCACATCCCCCTCTCTCTCCCATGTTTCCTCTCTATCCACCGCTAAATACAAAGGTGTCTATGCAAGATAATCATCTTCAAAAAAAAAGTCTTGATCATATTGTTAAAAAAACGTCATGCTATAGCATGTCGAAAAAGTCAGTCAGAATATATTCATAAAAAAATATTTAAAATTGTTAAAGAGTCATAAAAATCGCTCATATCGCTTGACGCACCAAGTCTCAGTGTAGTGAGTCCAAAACAGCCATAAAAAGCCATGGTCAATTTTTTCAGGGAAAAAAAAAAAGTCATACTATAGCATGTCGAAAAAAAAGTAAAAAATCGACAAAATTCATAAAATGTTGTAAAAATGATTTAAAAGTCCTAACATATGCTTCTATATCGCGTGTCAATCAATGTCTGAGTGTAGTGAGTGCAAAATAGTCATAAAAAGGCTTAGTCATATCCCCCCCCCCCCCAAAAAGTCATACTATAGCATGTTGAAAATTCACGAAAAAGTCAGTCAGAATATATTCATAAAAAAATATTTAAAATTGTTAAAAAGGCATAAAAATCGCTCATCTCGCTTGACGCGCCAAGTCTCAGTGTAGTGAGTCCAAAACAGCCATAAAAAGCCATGGTCAATTTTTTCAGGGGAAAAAAAAAAAGTCATACTATAGCATGTCGAAAAAAAAGTGAAAAATCGACAAAATTCATAAAATGTTGTAAAAATGATTTAAAAGTCCTAACATATGCTTCTATATCGCTTGTCAATCAAAGTCTGAGTGTAGTGAGTCCAAAACAGTCATAAAAAGGCTTAGTCATGGCAGGCAGGTGGTTGAGTGGTTAGAGTGCATGCCATTTACCCATGTCTGCATATAAGCAGCAGACTCAGGTTCGAATCCCGGCTAGAGATCCTTTGATACATGTCACATCCCCCTCTCTCTCCCATGTTTCCTCTCTATCCACCGCTAAATACAAAGGTGTCTATGCAAGATAATCATCTTCAAAAAAAAAGCCTTGATCATATTGTTAAAAAAAACGTCATGCTATAGCATGTCGAAAAAGTCAGTCAGAATATATTCATAAAAAAATATTTAAAATTGTTAAAGAGTCATAAAAATCGCTCATATCGCTTGACGCACCAAGTCTCAGTGTAGTGAGTCCAAAACAGCCATAAAAAGCCATGGTCAATTTTTTCAGGGAAAAAAAAAAAGTCATACTATAGCATGTCGAAAAAAAAGTAAAAAATCGACAAAATTCATAAAATGTTGTAAAAATGATTTAAAAGTCCTAACATATGCTTCTATATCGCGTGTCAATCAATGTCTGAGTGTAGTGAGTGCAAAATAGTCATAAAAAGGCTTAGTCATATCCCCCCCCCCCCCAAAAAGTCATACTATAGCATGTTGAAAATTCACGAAAAAGTCAGTCAGAATATATTCATAAAAAAATATTTAAAATTGTTAAAAAGGCATAAAAATCGCTCATCTCGCTTGACGCGCCAAGTCTCAGTGTAGTGAGTCCAAAACAGCCATAAAAAGCCATGGTCAATTTTTTCAGGGGAAAAAAAAAAAGTCATACTATAGCATGTCGAAAAAAAAGTGAAAAATCGACAAAATTCATAAAATGTTGTAAAAATGATTTAAAAGTCCTAACATATGCTTCTATATCGCTTGTCAATCAAAGTCTGAGTGTAGTGAGTCCAAAACAGTCATAAAAAGGCTTAGTCATGGCAGGCAGGTGGTTGAGTGGTTAGAGTGCATGCCATTTACCCATGTCTGCATATAAGCAGCAGACTCAGGTTCGAATCCCGGCTAGAGATCCTTTGATACATGTCACATCCCCCTCTCTCTCCCATGTTTCCTCTCTATCCACCGCTAAATACAAAGGTGTCTATGCAAGATAATCATCTTCAAAAAAAAAGCCTTGATCATATTGTTAAAAAAACGTCATGCTATAGCATGTCGAAAAAGTCAGTCAGAATATATTCATAAAAAAATATTTAAAATTGTTAAAGAGTCATAAAAATCGCTCATATCGCTTGACGCGCCAAGTCTCAGTGTAGTGAGTCCAAAACAGCCATAAAAAGGCATGGTCAATTTTTTCAGGGAAAAAAAAAAAGTCATACTATAGCATGTCGAAAAAAAAGTGAAAAATCGACAAAATTCATAAAATGTTGTAAAAATGATTTAAAAGTCCTAACATATGCTTCTATATCGCGTGTCAATCGAAGTCTGAGTGTAGTGAGTGCAATATAGTCATAAAAAGGCGTAGTCATATCCCCCCCCAAAAAAAAAGTCATACTATAGCATGTCGAAAATTCACGAAAAAGTCAGTCAGAATATATTCATAAAAAAATATTTAAAATTGTTAAAAAGGCATAAAAATCGCTCATCTCGCTTGACGCGCCAAGTCTCAGTGTAGTGAGTCCAAAACAGCCATAAAAAGCCATGGTCATTTTTTTCAGGGAAAAAAAAAAGTCATACTATAGCATGTCGAAAAAAAAGTGAAAAATCGACAAAATTCATAAAATGTTGTAAAAATGATTTAAAAGTCCTAACATATGCTTCTATATCGCGTGTCAATCAAAGTCTGAGTGTAGTGAGTGCAATATAGTCATAAAAAGGCGTAGTCATACCCCCCCCAAAAAAAAGTCATACTATAGCATGTCGAAAAAAAAGTGAAAAATCGACAAAATTCATAAAATGTTGTAAAAATGATTTAAAAGTCCTAACATATGCTTATATATTGCGTGTCAATCAAAGTCTGAGTGTAGTGAGTGCAATATAGTCATAAAAAGGCGTAGTCATACCCCCCCCCCAAAAAAAGTCATACTATAGCATGTCGAAAAAAAAGTGAAAAATCGACAAAATTCATAAAATGTTGTAAAAATGATTTAAAAGTCCTAACATATGCTTCTATATCGCTTGTCAATCAAAGTCTGAGTGTAGTGAGTGCAATATAGTCATAAAAAGGCTTAGTCATGGCAGGCAGGTGGTTGAGTGGTTAGAGTGCATGCCATTTACCCATGTCTGCATATAAGCAGCAGACTCAGGTTCGAATCCCGGCTAGAGATCCTTTGATACATGTCACATCCCCCTCTCTCTCCCATGTTTCCTCTCTATCCACTGCTAAATACAAAGGTGTCTATGCAAGATAATCATCTTCAAAAAAAAAGCCTTGATCATATTGTTAAAAAAACGTCATGCTATAGCATGTCGAAAAAGTCAGTCAGAATATATTCATAAAAAAATATTTAAAATTGTTAAAGAGTCATAAAAATCGCTCATATCGCTTGACGCGCCAAGTCTCAGTGTAGTGAGTCCAAAACAGCCATAAAAAGGCATGGTCAATTTTTTCAGGGAAAAAAAAAGTCATACTATAGCATGTCGAAAAAAAAGTGAAAAATCGACAAAATTCATAAAATGTTGTAAAAATGATTTAAAAGCCCTAACATATGCTTCTATATCGCGTGTCAATCAATGTCTGAGTGTAGTGAGTGCAAAATAGTCATAAAAAGGCTTAGTCATATCCCCCCCCCCCCAAAAAGTCATACTATAGCATGTCGAAAATTCACGAAAAAGTCAGTCAGAATATATTCATAAAGAAATATTTAAAATTGTTAAAAAGGCATAAAAATCGCTAATCTCGCTTGACGCACCAAGTCTCAGTGTAGTGAGTCCAAAACAGCCATAAAAAGGCATGGTCAATTTTTTCAGGGAAAAAAAAAAGTCATACTATAGCATGTCGAAAAAAAAGTGAAAAATCGACAAAATTCATAAAATGTTGTAAAAATGATTTAAAAGCCCTAACATATGCTTCTATATCGCGTGTCAATCAATGTCTGAGTGTAGTGAGTGCAAAATAGTCATAAAAAGGCTTAGTCATATCCCCCCCCCCCCAAAAAGTCATACTATAGCATGTCGAAAATTCACGAAAAAGTCAGTCAGAATATATTCATAAAGAAATATTTAAAATTGTTAAAAAGGCATAAAAATCGCTAATCTCGCTTGACGCACCAAGTCTCAGTGTAGTGAGTCCAAAACAGCCATAAAAAGCCATGGTCAATTTTTTCAGGGAAAAAAAAAAAAGTCATACTATAGCATGTCGAAAAAAAAGTGAAAAATCGACAAAATTCATAAAATGTTGTAAAAATGATTTAAAAGTCCTAACATATGCTTCTATATCGCGTGTCAATCGAAGTCTGAGTGTAGTGAGTGCAATATAGTCATAAAAAGGCGTAGTCATATCCCCCCCCCCCCCCCCCCCCCCCAAAAAAAAGTCATACTATAGCATGTCGAAAATTCACGAAAAAGTCAGTCAGAATATATTCATAAAAAAATATTTAAAATTGTTAAAAAGGCATAAAAATCGCTCATCTCGCTTGACGCGCCAAGTCTCAGTGTAGTGAGTCCAAAACAGCCATAAAAAGCCATGGTCATTTTTTTCAGGGAAAAAAAAAAGTCATACTATAGCATGTCGAAAAAAAAGTGAAAAATCGACAAAATTCATAAAATGTTGTAAAAATGATTTAAAAGTCCTAACATATGCTTCTATATCGCGTGTCAATCAAAGTCTGAGTGTAGTGAGTGCAATATAGTCATAAAAAGGCGTAGTCATACCCCCCCCCAAAAAAAAGTCATACTATAGCATGTCGAAAAAAAAGTGAAAAATCGACAAAATTCATAAAATATTGTAAAAATGATTTAAAAGTCCTAACATATGCTTATATATTGCGTGTCAATCAAAGTCTGAGTGTAGTGAGTGCAATATAGTCATAAAAAGGCGTAGTCATACCCCCCCCCCAAAAAAAGTCATACTATAGCATGTCGAAAATTCACGAAAAAGTCAGTCAGAATATATTCATAAAAAATTATTTAAAATTGTTAAAGAGTCATAAAAATCGCTCATATCGCTTGACGCACCAAGTCTCAGTGTAGTGAGTCCAAAACAGCCATAAAAAGCCATGGTCAATTTTTTCAGGGAAAAAAAAAAGTCATACTATAGCATGTCGAAAAAAAAGTGAAAAATCGACAAAATTCATAAAATGTTGTAAAAATGATTTAAAAGTCCTAACATATGCTTCTATATCGCGTGTCAATCAAAGTCTGAGTGTAGTGAGTGCAATATAGTCATAAAAAGGCGTAGTCATATCTCCCCCCCCCCCCCAAAAAAAAAGTCATACTATAGCATGTCGAAAAAAAAGTGAAAAATCGACAAAATTCATAAAATGTTTTAAAAATGATTTAAAAGTCCTAACATATGCTTCTATATCGCGTGTCAATCAATGTCTGAGTGTAGTGAGTGCAAAATAGTCATAAAAAGGCTTAGTCATATCCCCCCCCCCCCCAAAAAGTCATACTATAGCATGTCGAAAATTCACGAAAAAGTCAGTCAGAATATATTCATAAAAAAATATTTAAAATTGTTAAAGAGTCATAAAAATCGCTCATATTGCTTGACGCACCAAGTCTCAGTGTAGTGAGTCCAAAACAGCCATAAAAAGCCATGGTCATCTTTTTCAGGGGAAAAAAAAAGTAATCTATAGTATGATTTTTTTTTCAAAAATTGTTAAAAAGTCATAGAAAAAAAAGTCAGGACTCAGTAATATTATAGGAAAAAGTGATACAGTCACACTGTTATATGACCTAGTATAGCATGTAAAAAATAAATTAATTCATAACATGACCTTCATGTCATGGTTCAGAGTTGTGCACATACCAAACATGTACAAATGACAGATTCCAAAAACCTTTTTTTATTAGAACAATACAGCAGATATAAAGGTCTATTGCAATCAAACACTCCCATCAGAACAGAACAATGTGCTTCAACAGACGCGTTCCCCAAGAGAAATAAATACACAATAAACTAGATCAAATAAAAACAGAAA
Source organism: Eutrigla gurnardus (assembly GCF_963514095.1). Taxonomy (NCBI): domain Eukaryota; kingdom Metazoa; phylum Chordata; class Actinopteri; order Perciformes; family Triglidae; genus Eutrigla; species Eutrigla gurnardus. The sequence continues at coordinate 12,128,916 of NC_139932.1, read as the reverse complement.
AAGGAGAAAAGAAAAGCTAAGAAATTGTGTTCAAAATCCTGTTCAGAAAAGAAGCTGCCATCAAATAGAAACCCAAATTTCAAGCCATCATAGACATAACGTTTTTTGATAAGCTCACAATTTAAATGTTTCCATTGTGCTGGAGCGAGATTTTGGTATTGCCAGAAAACACATTTAAAAAAAAGAAGTTCCCATTGTTTTAATCTCCATGTAAAGTCTCCACATCTGAGGCAGCTCATCTTAAGTAGTTCAACTTTTTTTTTGTTGTTGCTATGTTTAGAACATCACGTGATCTCTGGGTAAATGAGAAAAACCGCTGATAAATAGTAGAAAAAGAAAAGAAAAAACAGAGAAATTAAAGCTTGCAATAATAATACCGAAAACAACAGCGGATAAATTAAAAATACAATCCAATCAAAAAGAAGAACATTTTTTGAATCCAAAGGAGGGAGGACTACAACTGCATCTGTACTGTTATTATACTGCAGTTTTACCAAAATTATATTCTGGGGTCTTGTTTTTTAAAAAAACATCTTCAAGTTATCAATGATATGTTTTGACAAATCATTTAAGGGCATGTCATAGAAAAGAATAAACTCATACTGGTGACATGGAAATTAGTTTCATCTTTAGACACATCAGACAATTTACAGTAGGAAGGTAAACGAAAATGGCTACATATCAAGAGGACTCCTATATATCCTAGTTTCGACTTTTAGATTTGGTTTTAAGCACAAAATAACGTCATATTCACGAGGCCCGATTTTAGGTTTGTGCACCACTATGTGATGCCCAACAAACAAGGCGCGGGGTCAACACAAAAGGTTGGAAAAAAATGGAGGACAGTCGTTCTGCCCACTCCACATTTATATTTCAAGGTTTTTAGGTCAGAAAATGTACTCTGAGTTGTCACTGTTCTTTCGTCAGACTCAGAAGTTGTGCTGTATATTTCCTCCTTGCCTCCACCTGTCACCCTTGCATATACAGACTAAATAAAGTTTGTTTGAAGCTCTTCCCACCAACCGCAGCATTATTGTATTGTTCTCACCATTGCACCTCATTGCTAGCGAGATAATAACTATCCTCCTCATCTTTACTTGAGTCATTATCCAACATATTTATTTATTCTTGCCATCATTTTATAACATTTTTTTTTTTTTTTTCATATATATTTCATACAAATCTATAACCCGGAATTTAGAAATCTTATTTACATGGAAAAGTTTTTTTTTTTTTTACTTTTAAAAGTGTCTATTAACCCCGTCCCACCCCAGTTCCCGACATCTCAACCTTCAACCCAGAAATCCACTCAATTCTTTTTCTTTTTTTCCATAACTGAATGCTCTTAAGTGTGACTTAGAAAACAGCATTCAGCAAAAACACCTCAAAAATGTCTTTTTTTTTTTAAAGCCACAATTATGTTTGCTTTTCAAATCAAACAATTAAACTCTTAAATGTCTCAACACAGAAAGAAAATGAAGCATTGTCGAAGGGAGGTTTTGAATGCCTCGCCTCTTCCCAAAAACATGGAGATGCTTCTTAGGAAGAGCGGAGTCTCAAAAACTGGTTTTTAAAACACACCACATTGGAGTGATTTTATAATCGAACAGAGCCAGATGTGGTGTGGATGGAGAGACAATTAAGACAGTCAGAGGGACAGAAAGAGAACAAAAAAAAAAAACCCTCATCAGTCAGTTTTAATAGCCCCCCCCGGGAGGCCATCCTCCCATCCTCGTATTACGCACATAGACACACACCAGACAAGCCACGTTGGTCTGCAGTTTCAGGGGAGAGCAGTGTGTGGATATCTTAGGTTTCATGTGTATGTGTGTGACTCTGTGCATATAATTAGAACCAGTGCCTCCCCACAGAAGTGTGTGCGAGTGAACGACTGAGTCGGCGTGCGTTAGAGAGTGCCGTCCTCGGTGCAGCCCGCTCCTGCCTTGTGGCGAAACTCCTGCAGGTTGGAGACGCCGTGGAAATGAACGAAAGCCCCCGCGACCACCAAAATGTGGAAGAGCTGGTGGGAATGGAACTAGGAGAGAGAGAGAGAGAGAGAGAGAGAGAGAGAGAGAGAGAGAGAGAGAGAGAGAGAGAGAGAGAGAGAGAGAGAGGAAGAGTAAATTAAAAGTGTGTGAGAAATATAGTGGCTAATGGCTTCCACTTTGAAGAATGCATCCCTGATATTTTGTGCCGTGTGCGCTTGTTAGTCGCTTACCCAGATGTCACACTTGCCGGGGAAGAACCTCTCGGGGATGCGAGCGGCGTACAGACAGGCTCCGGTGATGTAGAGCGTTGCCATGAGCAGCAGCCAGCCCATCTGACCCATGGTGGTGGCTTTGATCAGACCCTCGCTGATGACAAAGTGCAGGGTGGGAACCACACCGCTCAGACCCAGACCCACAAACACTCCTAAACGTAGACAGAGAGGGACATTGTGAATACTTTAACCTGCATTATAAGATCTGTTTTGAGCCACTAAGCGGCGAGGCAGCAAGCTGTTAAACATAGGGAGTTGCACATTTCCATTCCAAGATATGTACGTGTGATGTCACCATCTCACTCTACCTGCTCTGACTCCTCTGTACTGTGGCGTGGCGAAGAAGTCACACTGGGAGACGGTGATGGCGGACAATCCCAGTATGCACACCACTATCAGGTAGATAAAGCGGGGCTGAGGGGAGCAGTAAAAGGAGTAGTACAACCAGGGGACGAACGAGCCCATGATCAGGAAGGCGATCCCACTGTAGTCCAACCTAGACGCAGGGAAACACGAGAGTGGATGATTACACACACTGCAGATGTCCACAGACTCTGTGTAATATTAGATTGTGGAATCTGGGAGTTGACAGTTGTCTTACTTGGAGAAGACTCTGGAGACGCCCTCAGAGTGGCAGTAGACGGTGTGGAAGAGCCAAGAGAAGGAGAGGCAGAGGATGGCTCCCAGGAAAAACATCCCGATCACCACCTTCTCCTGGACCGGAGCCACGAACGACATGTTGGGCCTGAACATGTACATCAGACCCAGACAGAGGAAAAACAAACAGCCTGCAGAGAGAGGAAAAGAGACGGAGAAACAAGATCAATAACTACAAATGTGGCGCCCCCCCATTGGGTTCATCAGGAATTATTAATTAATGACCGAGAATACATCTATTCTTTCTTCAAACAGTCCAAAACTTGTTAAACAGCATCAATAGTATTCACTGTTCACAGTCTACATGTAGGCGCAGTATCTGTGTTTAACCACTGGGTGGCAGCAGAAACTCATACAGTTGATTCTAAGTCAGAAGGCACTTGACTTATAGAAACAATAAACGGCTTTAAACCAAAGTTGGCAAAAACAAATCCAACTAATTCTAAAGGCACTAAGCCAAATAATAATAATGCCCTGGTATATGACGGAGGACTTTTCTTACACAACCCCCCCAGCTGAGCTTCTGACATCGCAGTGCTTACAAAAAGCCAATAAGCCTCGTGATGCTGCTTCCCAGTTTGAAATTTGACACATGATTGTTATCTAATCTCTGTGGTTTAATAAAGATTAACTTATTTTTTATTTATTTTTTGTATACATTCAATCATTCGTCTTTTGTTTCCCTCACTAAATGTCCCCGAACAAAAGCATCGGTGAGTCTGCTACCTAGCAAATGTGTCCAGATGTTTCCCGTCTCCGTGTGGATTCTGAAGATGCTCTTGAAGCAGGCGCGGAACGAAGGCATGGGTGGCCTGTGGCCGTGAAGCAGGAAGTCGTTGTCCTTCAGCCAATCGGGGAGCACGTCGTGAGGTATGACGCGCCACCGGCCCTCCCACACCTGATTGGTTAATGAAGGACAAAGATAGAACAAGGTTGGTGTGAATTGGTAAAGGTTCATTAAAAATAACTGTTAATCTGCCCTTTAGGAGAAGCAGCTGGTTGATTACTAAATGTCCTTGAAATAGGATGTGTGTGTGTGTGAGAGAGAGGGGGTACAGTATGTTATCATGAGTGTGTGTAGAGTAGGTGTCAAATGAACAGTATCAGGGTCAAGAGATGTAAATAAATAAACTGAAGCCCGACACGACTAACGCCCCTAACGGGGAGAACAGAGAGACTCCTTTGACAGTTCCCCTCCAGTGATTAATTTCCTTAATTTACAACCTGCTGGTTGCAATTTCAGCAGACTTTCAGTGTGTGTGTGTGTGTGTGTGTGTGTGTGTGTGTGTGTGTGTGTGAATATTAGTCCAAGCTGGTGTATTGAGTCCACATTCCAACAGACATAAACTGGTTTCTCAGAATTTGTTGTCAAGTCTTTTAAACCTAATGGCCCTCTGAGAGTTTCTGGCAAAGATAATGTCAGAAGAACAAACAAATAATGTGCTGTTTTTAATTGACTGTGAAAAATAACACTTAAATCAACTGCGTTCTACAAGTGAATGCCATGCATTCTGGACATTTTCCAGCTTGGCTTGTGCCAAGTCTCATGAAAACATGTTGCGTATAAGAGATAAAGCAGAATTAAAACATAAAAGTGGAAACTCCCCAGCATCTGCTCAGGACACAAAATGGTTTGCAGTTTTATTGGTGTATTTTACTGTAGGGTTTTTATTGAGTGGTGTTATAAAACAGCCTTGGTAAAACAAACATAGCTCTTGGGGAGATTATCAAATTTAGTGGGCGTCAGATTTAAAGGTGTGGTGCTCTGAAGCGTCTGTATAGATAAGTTAAGGGGCATATAAGGGGGGGATATGTCTTTCTACCATTTAACAGGATCGAAAACACATGCATCTGTAAGTGTGTTCTCATTACCTTGTGTACAAACTCCTCCATCCTCTCCATGGCATGGTGAGCCTGCAGCAGCGGAGTCATTCCCATGAATCCTTCGTCGCTGCTCCTCTCGTCCTCTTCCTCCTTCTCCTCCTTCTCCTCCTCTCCTCCTCTGTCATCCTCTTCATTTTTTCTTCTCTCCTCATCGCACTCTGGGACCCTCTGACAGGAGAAGAAACACACACACTGTAGTTTTATGACACCCAGGACATTTTCTCTTGTTCAAACGAAAATGATTTTTTTTTTTAACTGAGAAAAAAACAAACAACAACAACAGTTCCTTCGGTGTTTTTATGATCAGAAATGTTGTTTTTCATACAGATCAGGTTAATTAACCATTTCCTGACACGTCAGCTTTATTTTTTATTCTTTTTTTGTTCTTTCATCTTAGGTTGTGAAGCGTTGTAGAAGCAGTAGTTAGTGGGAATTTGGGTTTCTTCTCTCACTGTTTGTAGTGTAACCACATAAAACAAGCAAAAATAAAACACTGGATGTTTTAAGAAAAAAATAACGATTTTAAGAAAAAAAATATTTTTAATTAAACAGATGTCGACACAGTCTATCCAACCTCCCCATTATAAATAGAAGATTAGACAAGACAGCGTGAATTCAATCTAACACAATAGCGGTCACAGCTGGTAAGCCAGGGACAGAATTAATACAGCTAGTGCTTCGTGATAAATACACAGCCATTCATCATAACTGACAAACACAGTCGCACGCAGAGTTCGGCGAAAGAGCGACGCCGTCGTGTGGATTCAGGTGGACAAAATAGATAACGCGCTGCAGAACAAGGAGCAGATGTAAACACAAAATATGTTTTCCTTAACGCCGACGGACACGCAACCTTCAACAGTGAGGTTCTGCTTAAAGGAAGTGATTAGATAAGATGCACTGTTCTTTTTATTACCCCTGAGGTGGGGGGAAAAGAGAGACAAAAGCAAAAAAAACATTTTTTTTTAAAAAAGGAGCAAGACGGAGATGGATTGGAACAAAAAGCGAGCGAGCGAGAAGTCCTGTCGTATATATAATGTATGACTAACCTATTTTTTAAAGATCCTCCAGCAAAATACAATCCAACTGCTAGTGTGAGCGTATTGAGCTCTCTTATGTGGACATTTACGTGTCTCACATATTCTGTAGACAGTCAACACTTTCAGGGTCCCAAAGTCAGACTTTGTCATCGGCCTGTGTTCAAGTGTAGATTTAAAACACAGCTGAAGGCGAGCAACTGTAAAACCATAGTCCCAAAAAATAAATAGAGGTGACACCTGCCATTGATTTGTGTGCGAGTGTAAAGCGTCAGTGATCGGGTATACTACGGCGAGCAGATCTGGGTGACTGCCAAGTAAGTCACGTGTGCTCTGCAGTCTTTGTGTGTATCAGTAATAATAGCCTCTCAAGTGTGCCCATGCATGCATGTTATGCAGGTGTAAGCTTAAATCCAGATGCTGGCAGTCACACTGTGGATTGGGAGGTTATTCTGGAAGGGTGTGAATACCTGTGTGTGTGTGAAGGGTGTCCTCTAGGTGTACTCAAGATCACTTAATCATACACAGACACAATCACTCATGATGCTATTTCACACAATGCCTACAGCGAAATATGACGGCAGCACTGTAACAGTAAATGCTTTCAGGGCAGATTGGAGTAGAGGACAGTGTGTCACACACACTGCGTTTTAGTTAACGCGTACCGTACGAAACGCAACGCAGGCAAGGAGAGGTCGAGATGGATGGGAAGCATTTAGCCTACAAACCTGTACATTTTAGTGATTTATGATCAGCCTCCTTCTCACCAGAAACCATGTTTTTACGTGACTACTGTACAGTGACACACAGTTTTGGTTTTGTTACGTCAGGTTTGTGAGAGAAAGAATGTGTGCTTGTGAAAAAAAGTCTCATAACTCCTGATCTATGAACTAGTCTGGATTAGCCATAATGTGATCCCATGACCTGACCTTATTCATATGAGTGGTAAACCAAAGCAGGAATTATGTGACCCTGTCAACGGTAAATGCTGAAAAATCACCTGACTGGTGCCATTTAAACAGAAAGGCTGTTGTTGCGTCTATGGATTCTAAAATAATCATTATTAGTCGGTAGAACAACATAAAATGACTTGCATCCAAGGACAAAAAACATGGTCAAAATCAATGCACTAGAACCAGAGTGTTTTATTCTTCCTCCTTGTCCAAAACCTGGTGCCAAAATTAGCGATAATGCAACTCAACCGCTGATAATTCGGTTGGAGCTTCAACTGCGTTATGCTAGTAGTGGCTAATGTAGCCTTGAGCCGAGATGAGGCGCGGGCGACAGAGGTCATTTCTTTATAATTAAATCTGCAACATGAAACAGGGTTGAGCTGTAAAGAGGAAGCTGTGGGCTGTTGCAGATATTTGTAGGAAAGCTTGACAAATGTAGAAGAAACTGCTTTTTCTCGTGTGAAAACATCTGTTCGGCTGCACTAAACTCAATCCAGACTGTGAAAGCCGCAGCGTTGAGGTTTAGCAGCAGGTGATGCAGAGGGTTTGGCTGTCAACTGCTCCGCTGAATTTGCTGTAATCAGATCCAATAACAACGTAGAGATACAAAACAGGAGAACCGTAGGAGTGAAGTCAGCTCCGGGTCTTGGGAGTGTTGGCTATCCCCAACACAGTCACGTGCTTACATTCGGATGAGCGTTTCTTTGGACGAGCGCCGTGTGTCTGCCGCACGTGACTCAAACTCAGCTGCCCGGTCTTCAGCGAGTCATTAAGGCAGAGTTAAGGGAGTCAAATTCTGCTCCGTGTGAAAGCGCAAATGTGATCAAGGACATGATCTCATCACTCAGGGAAGAGTCAATCCTCGGAGGGCTCGGAGTATAACAGCTCATCTCGTATGACTAAAACAGTCTGGGGGGTCAGTGAAGCCAGGCCGGCTGCTCCACATGCATTGGGTAATCATCATCGTCTCATTTTGGTGTCATACTTCCAGAGAGTGCAGTTTTCTAGGAAGCGCTTTCCTGGGAAAAGCTTGAGGGGACCTTTGAGAATATGGGAATGTATTTGAACAGATTTGATTACATATTCAACCCCAAAAGGGAGGATGGTTTCAGGTTTGGACGTCATATTCAACTCTTAACATTGACCGCTGCGCAATAAGGAGCTATGTAAGAGAAACAATATGGCTAACTAGGTCTGCAACCAATCTTATTGTGATAATTACTCAAATTGTTGTTCTCTGTTTTTAGATCTTGCATAGTGTGTGAAATTAATAAACAAAGGTGGGGTGTATAGAACTTGGAAAGCACAACTACAACTTGAAAACCACATAAAGCACCCAGGAAAGTCTTACAGGAAGCGTGCATAACAACAGCGCAGACAGGTCCAAGACTTTTCACTCAAGCATGAGTGAAACAGCTGGTCTTGAATGATGTACACATAGAACAAGAGAGGAGCGGAGGAAACCCCTCGAGACACCGGGCCGCTCAAGATTAAATGAGGCAGTTTTTCTTAAAAGCCCCTCAAGACCACTCTCTCCCTCGGTCTCACACGCATACTTAAAACACATATATCCAGCTCCCCTCAGACTCATTAACCATTCTGTGTGTAGACCTGAATAATGACTTTCGCCTGACTAATGACTCTTCGCATGTACACACACCTGAAACACTGTGTGTGTGTGTGTGTGTGTGTGTGTGTGTGTGTGTGTGTGTGTGTGTGTGTGCTCCAATTAGTTCTGCTGAGCTCCACAGTCAGTAAGACGAAGATAAGTCTGAGAAGGAAATGAGGGAGGGGAGACGTTTCAGGAAAAACCTTCCATCTTCCAGCGAAACATGGAACTTTAGACTCGACGTAAACAAAGTCACATGCCGTCAGCTCGGTCGAGGGCGGACTCCAGGAAACAGCCACTGACCAACAAGAACACAGCTGGAACCCGGGGAGCCAATGGCAGCCGAGTCAGAACTTACAACGGACCAGAGAGGGAAGAGCTGACCCTTGTACACTGTAACCCCTGCACAGCACAGGCGGAGAGACCGGCATGTGACTCGCACATGCACAATGCCCTCTCGGGAGAATAACAATTTGGAAAAGATGCCAAAACAGACAGCATGTCCCTAAACGCGCATGCCTGACTCTAACTAAACAGACAATCTGTTCTCTCAGTTCTTGCCCGTGACCAACAGGAAGGCATGAAAAATCAGCATTAGCACGGCGACAAATAAAACAGATTTTCAACAAAGTGTTCACAGTTTCAGGGTTTAAATCAAGGATCTTCATTTTTTTTTTAAAGCCACTTCAAAGATGTTGTTTTTTTTCTTTTTCTTTCTTGCATCATTGGCTAGGACGGATGGATGAATGGATGTCAAACTGGGGCTTGGTATCACCTGAGGTGCTGGGAGATTTGTATAAGTCTGTGCAATGTGTGATGTTAGTTACTTTCTGAGGGATTTTTTAAGTCGGCTGGTTTGTGTGGGATTACATTACATCTCGACAAAGAACAAAAGACGCCAGATAAAAAACAAAAAAATGCTCCATCTTTGAGATATTCAATGGAATAGATCACATTTTGGATTTATACGCTTTCTTGCTTTTTAGATGAAAAGATTGGTCCCACTCAACCTACAATGTCCGAGGGTTTAAGGCTTAACAATAACGCTAGAATAACTTTGATTACAGGGTTCAATAAGAGGAAGTGAACCTGGATGTCTGATCCGTGAAAGCAATAATAATTTAAAAAACAACAACCTTTGTCACAAAGAGAGGATGTACAAAGGTCCAAAATCTCAAGCATTGTTCGCTGGTATTTGTTCACCGTTTATTGGTATTTCCCTTGGTTTGTTGTTGATGTGTGCGTAATACAATTCCACAGCTGAGCTATAACACAGCTGAGCCTACAGTGTTGAGCTCGTTTCATAGTTTGAACACAGATGTCTACTCATTCTCTGCTAAAGAAAGCAGAGGATACGAGTATCTGAACTTATTAACTTACCTAAATTGAATTAAACAATCTGCAAAAAACCCTCAATTGAACTCTAACGACCCTGAAAGTTTGGCACTTATAGATCACCAATGCAGATATAAACAGAAAACTATGATACTGCTCAACTGTTATGGTCCGCTTTCAGTATTCCCATATTAAATATTTCATACTAAAGTAATGGGCTAAGATTGTTGGCAGGTAAGCAGCTATTGTTTCTGCAACTTGTGCGGTGTTATCAGGAAGACACATAAATGCCAGAAAGTCACGAGGGACGTGTTGAAAAACTTCTGGAAACTTTTTAAACAAAAATCCCTAGAACTTTTAAAACAAAGCGTAAGGACAAAAAAAACTGATATGAAAGTGCAATGACTCTGTACTGCTCACGAACACATTTGGAGAGACACACTACTGACACCTATTTAAAATGTTGAAGGATTCAGCGCCCAGCCTGTGAGGTGTTAAGGAAGCCTCCCTTTGCTGATTGGGGTGAGGGGCCCCCAGCGTCCTCTCAGGTATCAGCAGGTAAAAAGAGCAAACATGAACGGACACAATGCACACACACGCACTCCTTTGTGTTTCAGCGCGACGGTTGTATTCGGATAGCCTTTCACACTGAACAATAGACCGGCAGCTTTGACTGTACACACACATACATGCAGGACCAGAAAGCGATGCCTCTGAGGGGAGAGTGTCGGGCCCATTTGTTTGATTAGCTCGATAGGTTACCAACGTGGGATGCTAATCACACAGTTCTTTGGGTAAGGTGTTTGCCTTCCAGGAAGACGTGTCTGTATATAAACAGGCTTATTTTTAGCGGCTGTGAATCTCGGACACATTCAATATCCACATCAATTTAGAGTGAGAGTGGAGCTAAAACCGAACATCGGGCGAGGCTGAGCCGACCCCATCATAATGCATCGCTAATTACTACACACCACGGAGTGATTCATCGAGTACGACAAGCCTTAAAGGTGGAGAGGGCGTCGATAATAAGAGGAGGTGGCGGAGGTTGAAAAGCTGGGAAAACAGGCTCATGATCAAACATGCAAAATCAAGTTCCCGAGAACTTGCTGGGAAAACTGGAGAATCAGTGAGATAATGCTCTATTCTCACGCAGCAACTGATTCTGAAGTGCCCTTGAGCAAGGCACTAAACACCCAACCACACTGTTGGTTAACTGACCTCATCCTTTCCGCTGATAATGACATAAAATGTCCTCTTTTTACTGTAAGGACTGTCTGTTATCAGGATAGCCATGAACATATTATTCCTGCTTTGCATTTAATTATCGTTCACGGGAATGTGATAATGCTTCGCTTTATAACTCTTGCACTATGTTCCACATACTTGTATGTATTTATTCCTCATCGCTCAAGGCTCTGACGATAATTAATCCACCAAATCCTCACACGTTGTCCCAAAACTTTAAATCTTAAATCGGTTGCGAACTTTAAAACGCTCCGTTTCAAAGTGAGGTCAAACGATCTTCTAATGTTTAATTAACTCTAGTGTTCAATCTACTTTTTGCTCGGTGGAAAAACATTGGAGTCTCCAAAGGGAAACCCGTGCCAAAACATGCCATGTGCACACACAGAGAGGCAGCAGGCTGTGGTCAAATGATGAAACCACACTACTAATTACTGTTTCAAACGAACAATTGAGAGGCCCAGTGTTTGTGTGTGTGTGTGTGTATCACATATCATACATATCACGTGTATCACATATCAGATATGCTTAGCAAATATCCATAAAAAGGTAGAAGCAAAATAAACTCCCATTCACACATCATGCTATTTAGTTTTTAATTTGGGTATATAGTTATATATATATGATAAATTAGGTATGATTTGATATGAATTTTACTGTGTGACCAGTCGACCTAAACAGGCCAATATGGCCATGACCAACCAGACGACAGCATGGTGTGTGTGTGTGTGTGTGTGTGTGTGTGTGTGTGTGTGTGTGTGTGTGTGTGTTGGATACTTACTGCATTGTGCAAGGGGCACTGGTGACTGGTTAGAGAACCTGAGGTGGGCGTGTCCGCTTTCTCCCGGGGGCTCATGGGATCTGTAGGCGCGCTGTCTTTCGTGTGTTCAATGAGGTTTGAAGTTCTGTGCCTCAGCACGAAGGCCGGGCCCTCGGCCCCGCTCGTCTCTCCTTCGTCCAGCTTGAAACGCTGGGCCGGCCTCCACAGACAGAAGACTTAACGGATGACGACGACGAAAATTTGGAGCAGGACCAAACCCGAAGTGTTCGGATCTTCACGCAGGACTATGGATCAGAAATTGTAGAAACAGAGGAGGAAAGATTTTGGGGAAAGAGAAGAAAAGATGGGGATGATAAAAAATGTTAATCTCCATGATTTGATATTCTTCAAATTTTAAATAACAGTGTAGCAGTTTCCCAAACAATGACAAATACAAGCTTATAATATAAACAACATGGAAGTTTGGGCCTTATCCAGACTGAAAATGATAGTAATAGTGGAGACATAACCTAGTCAAAGGGTAATAAGTTCAATCCCCTTAAAAGACGCACAATCCTGCAAATACGTCACTAACAGCACCGCAGTTCATTCATTCAAAGCAGGTCTGCATTCAAGATAAAAATGACGTCGGTTGTTGCTTTATAAGTCAGTCACTTGAAAAAGTTACTCGTGGTATCAAGGCCTTAAAATACTGGATCTCCTAACACCAGCAGAAAATTAGGAGCTGCTGCCGAATCGCTGTCATGGTGAGTTGCTTAGCGACGAGAGGTGTCAAGGACAGGAACAAGCGATTCACACACAGGAAGTAGATGTGTTACCTGTTGAGAAATTAAAATCCCTTTTTTCCTCCTGCATAATTCTCCAACCACTTCACAGTTTGTCTTCTGCCTTACAGGGAAAATCTAATAATATCGCATTTAAAATTCAAGCGTGACAATGAAGAAGAGCAGGGTTAAAGACTAAAGGTTCCTTGCTTTGTAAGGTTTCTTCATCTTTGTGAAGATGTTTGGCCTTCATTAGGATAAATCTGCTCATGTGGACCCGATATAATCCATTCATATCAGCTGGGTTGTACAGCAGCTTGATGAATACTGCAGCTGCACATTTATGTCAGCATGTCTTACACTGCTGAGATCTGTTTTTTTTTTCACTGTCTCAAACACACAGCGCACCAGAGGGGCCAAGTCAATGTGAACGTGCCCCTGAGCAGCAGAGCACTTCGTTTAAACCATCCCCCTGTGCTACGAACATACATTAGGGGATTATACTCACACTCGGGGGGTGAGGGGGTCCGGGGGCGACAACACAAAAGGCATGTGCACAAACACACCTGTGCCCGTACTTGTAAAAATACACACAGACTGCTAAAGACACAATTTGCAATAAGTGGATCTTAGAACTGCAATGGATGCAAAGTGAAGAGGCGAGGCAACACATTCATACAAGATATTGAGGTAGATCGATTTCACATTACCAAATGTAAAATCCTACTTAGAATGAAAGCACAAGTGATTGCTTTTGCACCTCTTCTGCTGCACTGGATCATATTAAATCATAGAGTTCAGAGCGCTGAAGGTGACAGAGTTGGCTTCGTCACAAGCGAGAGCATAATTTTGAAGTAGCTTTATTCTCAGATCTAGATTATAGTTTGACACCAGCATCACCTCTGTTTTTTTGGGGGTTATTATTATATCCAACATGATGTTGTTGATGCTGGAAGCAACAATGGGAGCATCTTATTACACACATTATCTGCGTGTTGTGAGGAAGTGAAGTACAGAAATGTCCAGTGAATGACATCATCATCATTAAAAGACCCACAGCAAAAATGCATTAAGTTTCATAACCCAATGAGATCGACCACAAAGTAGCACTATTGTATGCTACGAGGACGATAAAGAAGACTAATTGAACTGAGACGGCTGGCCTGTGGGCGAGTTCCATCAAAATCAAAAACTTCTATACTCAGAGATTATTCAATCAATCTCTTCCCTTTTCCTCCTTCCTCTTTCTCCCTAATCGACTATTTTTGAAAATTACATTGACGCTCTTTGAGTAACTGCGCCATCACTTTGTGTCATGAAAAAAAATTGTGCATACAGAACTTTACAAGGGAAACAGTAATGTCCATATAAATCCAAAAAATACAATGTTTTCAGAATATTCATTAGAATATTCATTTAAATACAATCTATCAGCCTCATATTTAAGAACAGCATAATCTAATCTCTTCTATTCTCTTAATATTTGTAACTAATATCAAGATCAGTCTATAGTTGGACACATTCACCTCTTATCTAACTCAACAGACTGTATTTACGTAAACCAGAAACAACCTCAGACACCATCATGCTGGAGGCAAGAAGAAAGCCAAAAAACGTGCAGCGAAGTTAGTAAAGCAAAATGTTCTGGCAAAGGATTGTCCTGTGTCTTCCTCACAATACCGTCTTGATTGTCAGTGCTCCTCTGCAGTCATGTAATTTACAAGGGCGAGTCAAAATTACACACACACACACACACAAATTCACATGCTCATTGGCGCTGCCTTCAAGGACCAAGAACAGAGAGGACAGAACAGACGGACCCCATATTGAGATAAAAAAGATAGAGATGGGGAAAAAGAGAAAAGAACATCTCCCAGACCAACGGGGCTTCCCGGTGTCCGAGCCAACCCCAAATGGAGAAGCTTCAGTTCTGAGAGAACAGCTGACCCAGAATATCTGTCCACGACAGGACGCTAAATGACTCATCAAGGTTTTTCGTGCTGTGTAGCAATTTTCTCGGCTCATAAAAGCCTTTTGGATGTCACATATGCACTCTTATTTTTTTCCCCCCCCTATTAAACTCGCTGTATGAGGTTCAATTATTTGTATGAAACAAACCAATCACGCACAAGTTTACCATCTGGCCCGGACGGATACTTTAACCCCAGGAAATTAACTGACTAACGATAAAAACAGTATGGCAGCCTGAGGGCACCAGGCAGGTGACCTGCTGGGTAAACCTGGGTCAAGAAAGGGAGTCACTAAAACTCTCTCCTCACTTGAAATATCTACTGTTGTGCCCTTGAGCAACACTTCCCGTCTAACAAAACTGCCCAGTAGCCATTGCTTTTCAACCATACCCAAAATTATTAACACAGACCAAGCATTGGTTGCATGCTGTCAGCAATATAGAAATGTCTTTCTGTTCCTCTTTTAATTTTTTATATTTTATTCTCTTGACACCATGAACCAGCTCTAAGGCTACGCCATCAATAAAGATTATTGTCCTTTAACCGCGGATGCTATTGAGCTTTTAATATCGATGCAATTGATTTGACCCACAGGTCAATACAAGCATTGCAGTGAGTATAGTGTGTGTAATACAGCTGACAAAACTGTGTGTATACATGGCGCAGGCTGTGAATAGGCCATTTTAAAACCATACAAAATGTTGTCTGGCAAAATGAATATGTGATCTTAAAATATTATATCTGCAGATTTCCTGTTGTGTCATGTGATGTGTGCCGTGATGTTTAATGAACTGCACTGAAATGAAAAGACTCCTCTGGAACGAATTTATCTGTCTTGTATTTCTCAGAAATAAACGATATGAAAGTATTAGTTTGACATTCATGAAGATACGCTTATTCACTTTCTCACCTATCATTAGATGAGAGGATTGATACCACCTCATATCTGTATGTTAAGCAAACCTAAACTGCTGCTGGCTTCTTCATGTTTACCATACCAAGATATGAGTGATATCGACAATTTAAATTCGTAGATGGTATCAATTTCAATCATCCTGTGACCTTGTGACACCTTTGAGTCTAGATTTCAGCTCGTACAAGACTTCACTACATGACAGGAGATGCCTATAATAATGAGCAAATCGATATTAACCCTAAGATCCATTTTGAGATTAATGGTAACAACGCACATCAACATGCTAAGATTACTAGGCTACCAGTCGACACACAAACAAGGTCATTTATTTGTGCAGATGATTCCACACAGGCATGGGCATGTGCTGCAGCATCCCCTCACGCTCATAGTCACCATCGTTCTGTCTCTCCGGCTAAACACACACACACACACACACACATACATGCACACACACACACGCACACACACGCAGAAGACAGCTGACATCACTTCACAGTAGCGTGGACTCAGTCATTGTCACTGTAGAGCCGTGAAGAGGTGGCTCCAAATAATCAATCCTGGCAATCCGACAGACAAACCCAACAGGAACTCGGATGAAAAGAAGAAGAAGAAGAAGAAAAAAAGACTGAGGAGAGAAATAAGAACGACTGAAAGCTGAAAAGAAATGTCAATGGGAATTGATTTGTTCTCTTGTTATTTTTTGTTCTCCTGAAGGGAAAGGGTGAGTGGTGAAGCTGGGTAGCAGTTGTGAAAGTGGAAGGAAAAAAAGAAGAAGTACCCGTTGTTTCTGGTTCTTCTCATACTGTGGCGACATGTAAGAGCCCATCTGCCATGACAGCTTTTATTTTAAAATACCACGTACATAACTTAGCGTATAAATTATGTCTTATAGAGAAAGGCAAGGAAGGGGGAAGGGCCGTCTTTGGCTAGTGACCTAAATGATGGTGAATTCTGCCCAAATGTGAGGCGTTTGGTTTAGGGAGCCGAGGGAAAGAAAAACACGTTCCATGAGGAAGTCCAGCGCAGACAAAGACACCCGACAGAAGTGGGTGAAAGTGTGACTTCTACCAACTAAAGGAGAAATAAGTGAGAAGCAAGAAAGATAAGATGGAAGATGGAATGACAGAAGCTATCGCTCACGGAACCTGCTGAGCAGCATCGTCTGGATGTCAGCTAAACATGCGCGCTGCATTACTGTGTGGATTTTTTGTGTGAGCGTAATAGCATTTTCTATTTAATTTCAAGCACTAGCAAATAGCAAAAATGATGATGCCCAATTTATACTTTATGGAAAACGCATAGACAGACAGAGTTAGAGTAACGAGTTTGCCTTTTGGGGCATGTCGGTGCATGTGAGCGAGCAGCAGTAACGGTTGATAACGCAGTTCTTACTGATGGTGTTGTGGCGTAGCGCCCACCCTTTGGTGCCTCTCGCTGTTAGCACTGATACCGCTGTTCCCCCTTAGGAATGTTAGCTGCGAGCCGCTGGCTTAGCTGTCGCCACGAGAGCCTTGTGAAGATTATTAAAGATGTGCTGGAAAGGCCTTAAATGCAAACAATAACTTGAAATCAAATGCAGTCTGATTAGAAAGCATTTAAAGTCAAACCTATTCCTCCTGTGTGTAGGTTAGTGTAAGTTTATTCATTTCCACTGCAATGTAAAAATATCCCTCTTCCAACTTCGTTCTGAATACATTGAGGCTCCTTGTTCTTGTGTTAACTTGGTCACCGACAATGTGTGCCCACTCTCAGAGTCACAAGGTTGGTGGTCTGCTATGTCATAACTGTCTGTCTGTCTGTCACACACACACAAACACAGACACACACTGATAAAGAGAGAGAGAGAGTCACAAAACAAGCACTGTGTCATATAGGGAAAGAGCATTTTTCACACACACACACCGCATTTAAATTATATACGGTTACATTTAAAATCACAACAGTTGCCGTAAAATGACAGACCTCACATGAACCATAACAGCAAGCATACTGACATCAACAGACATTCAAGTTGTCTTGAATCAGTCTTTTCTATTTCTAATAATGGAAGGTAGATGTGTGTTCAATTCAATGCATGTTTACCCCGGTGTTGCTAAAACAATGAGGCAATGATGTCTCACAACAGAAATCCTACTTTTTCTACAACACCCCATCTGGTTTTTCAGGTTAGACAGACGGCCCAAAACAGTCAACAGGAGACAGAGTACAGGATACACAGGTCTATCAGTTTAAAAATCAGTAAAAACAGGCTTTTACTGATCTGTATCATCTTGTTTAGTAATCACGCTGTTTTGTGCGTGCAAGAGTTTCACAACATGATAAGTCAGCTAAAAGACAAGCCACGTTGACTGACTCGATGAACCGCTGCTCGGTAAACAGCTCACAGATGCTCATATCTTAGGGAGCGGTTCCTTCTTTATTGGTCACATCAGTCCAAAAGCCAAAAACACACTCCGTTAGATACCAGTGATAACAGATTATTCCTTTAAAATAACCGAATAAGAAGACGGACGTTGCTCCTGACCTGCTGTCATGCCTGTCTCTCCTTTCACTTATGCTAAAAAGTCAGGGTGAGTGTGTGATGGTAGTTAATTAATGATGGATTTTTTTTAGTGTTGGTGAATACTCTTTTCTTGTCAAATTGTCAATAACTTAAGACTCTGATCTTGCTTACTAAGGTAGAAAGAAAGGGAGTACTGCTGACAATTAGTGTTATTCCTCCTTTGTCCCAGTGGTTTTGTTCCTACAAAGCAATTACACCAGTGCATTGTCAGCCCCTGATCGGAATTGACCTTAAACCTCTTTATCGTGTGGAAAGAGAGGAATTACAGTTTAGTAATTTACTACAGAATGTTCAATATCAAGTTAACTACAGTGCCTATCTATTACCTATTTTGGAGGATTGGAAATTACACTCTTTCCCAAAAAAATAAAAAACTGGATTAGTCACTCTTGAGTCCAAATCTTTGGTGGTGAAGTTCACTTTACGGTGCTTTTATGCTGTGTGTTCCTATAGGCCTCCCCCTGCAGTTGGGGGCTGCATTACAATGATTTAAACCTGCTGTTGGGAGACCACATCACTGCTTTTACTGTTCGCCAGGACTACGCAACCTGCAATTTAACATAACCACACGCGTACACACCCAACCTACCATAATATTACTGAAAACACACCTTTAAATCTCCGTCTCCATGTCGCACCTATTCCTGGGTGGGGCTTGCTTCACAACAAAACGATGGTCACGTCAGGCTATTTGCAGCCCAGTTTACCATGTTTTTTTGTTTTCTCTTTTATTAATCAACTGACAATATTTTAAAATAATTTTTAAAACTTGATTTTGTAACAGTAACCAATCATATAGCTGGGCTGTCTGTAAGTGTGTGTCCCATGGTTACATCTAAGTCCTGGTACAACAGTGAGTTACTGATGAGGCTGCCAGCAGTCTTATGATGGAGAGATAAACAAAGAGACTCAGTGTAAAGGGAAGCACGAACACATGCACACCCTTGTTCTCTCATTCACCGCATACACGACCAGGCAGCAGCCACGTAGCATAGATACTAACGAGTATACACGCACGCTTGATACATACGGTGGACGGGGGGAATATTTTACCATAAAAATATGCCTTCAAGTGTCCTAAAAGTATTTTATGTGCTTCTTTATGTGCAGTTTTAAACTATCCCCGCAAGAAGATGCTCCTAAAACATTCCTTATTTCATCAGTAGACAAGAGAAGCACACCGTTTCAGATTACACACACATGCACAAGCGTAGGTCTCATGCTAGTTGACATTCAGGTGTCCTTTGCCAGAGGAAATGGGCCTATTCGTCATCGTCAATGGTTTGGTTTAATATAAAACAAACTCTCAAAAACCTGTGTAACTCCCGTACTAACATGCACACAAACTGTTTGGCAGGCCATCTATACCTCACAACTTGTTAACCTCTTTTTGTAAGTGGCAGATCATTAAAAAAAATAGCCGATATTATCGACGTGGCGGGAGCCGGCCAGAAGGTTGAAAATATTACCTGATTTGCCTCCAGAACGGAGATGTGTGTGCAAAAGCAGAAAGCTCCACATAAAATATCCAGGTAATCCATGCTGGCACTGAATTTTAGTTTTAACAAGATATCTATCAACTCCCAAGGTTGATATCTTAATCGTAGATTTACAAGTTGAGTGTCTCCCTAAAGTAAGTAACCACACTTAACTAAATATGTGCCCTGAAAAATGTGCATGGTTCTGATGCAATGCACGCACTTACACTTTAACTGCCAGAATTACGACCAAAACTATATTCAAAGACACTGCTCTGTAAACGGTAGTGAACCAACAACGGCCTGAACACAGAGCAGCAGACACACACCACAACAAGGTCAATGCACTGTTGACTCTGCTGGCGAACACATCGCATCTAAATGCAGTGTTTTTCAAGCACTGGGTGCGAATCCAAAGGTGAATCACACGTAGGCATGGGACGATGTGAACATGTCATGTCACTGTTATCCTGACCCAAATTACTGTGATGCATGATATTATCCCAAATAATGACAAAAGAAATATGCGTAAAACTCTTACACTAAACATTGGACTCACTTTACATATTAAGAAAAAAACAAATAATCAAACAATCTCAAATAAGGAAATCGTAAATCATATCTCTTTGCATAATTAAATGATAAATACATTTATGACATGATACATCCTGGATTTTTGCAAATCAGGCTCTATTTTTAACTTCACTACCATGGTAGCGAGCTACACAGCCCATGTTTTTTATCAAATGTTATATTGGCTTATATAAAGGCTGAATTCTTTTTAGCTAACTCTATGACTGATCTTTAGGCCGAGGTCACCAAACTAATTTAACCAGATAACTGTAAAAATGCCTAAACGTTAACAAACAAATATTTACAAACCAACATGCGTGCACAAAAAACGCATATTCTGTTTGTTGTCAGAAGTGTTTGGGGCGCAAGATGCTTACCGTGCGTATGGACTAATTAATTAACTCGTGACAGGCTTATTTTCACTTAGGCAACAGCATAACAATAAACCAAAAGGACAATTTTGTCATTTTTGTTTGGTACGACACGCACACACACACACACACACACACACACACACACACACACACACACACACACACACACACACACACACACACACACACACACAGTTTCAAAGTGAGAAAGCTCAGACTGAGAGAATAAGAGTGATGTAAAAGAGGGAGAGACAGCTACTACGGTCTTATGATCAAGTCGTTTTGCGCTGACAGTCCTCTCCTATTCTTAGAAGCTATGTTTAGCTGCTCTTTTGCCTGGCACACTGTCAAAGACTGACTTCATTATACATTAACTTCTCTAGAGCATAGTACTTCCAGAAAAAAAACATGTTATAGCCATGTCCAGAAGGGAGAGTACATCAGCAAAAACAATGGACATTTCAAATGTATTCTTTCTATAATTGCAAATGAATATCTTGCAAAAGGAAATTACAGCAAATGTTCTGGTTAGATGAATGTAAGGGGTGTGATTCATGTTCCAGATAAATTAACTCCATGCGGTAAATTCTCTTGATAATTCTATAGAATACAGACTTGCTAAAGCTGACATAAAAAATGATGCAGACTGGATCTGCTTTGCATCCTATGTGGGTTTTGACACAGAAATGCATTGACATGCACAAGCGCAACTTGAGAATAACAGCAGGGACGGGCGGGTGTAATTATATTTACAGATCACAGTCTTAAGATTCCAGTGCTGTTAAGTAAGTTGCAGAGGAGAAAATCTGCACTGGGAACTATTGACACTGTGAAACCCCAAAGGGTCAAACTGCACAAGAAGCCACTGATTAAAAATGCAAAAAAGGGTTTCAACGCAAATACCAGCTAAGAAGCAGGCTCCATGAAATATCCATGGGCTAATCCCAGGCTCGGGGACAGCTGGGAGTGGTTTTGTACATATAAAGTTTGGGTTCAAGACAAACAGGCTATCAGCTACCCAGCCCATGAAATATTTATGAGATGACCTCATGCTTTGTGGCAAAACGAACAGACGGAAGAACACAGAAATGGGATGGGTTTCTTCATGTGCTTTCAGCACAACTAAAAATAAATATTAAGCAGGAAGAAATAAGAATTCAACACTATAGTCACCAGTCAAGCCGTTTCTTTCTATGCATTATTACAAATTAGTGAATATTGGCTGAATATTGTTCACTTCTTCTATGAGCAACGGTTCAACAAACACTAAATTAAAAAACATATGGTTTGCTGTATGAAATATGCGTTAAATCGACAGACAAAGCAGACGGATTGGGTTCAGACTTCAACAAGTCAGCAACAGGAAATCAATGTATACTGTCCTCCATGGGAACATATTTGTTTATTAAATTATAATTATTATTCAAAGAGGATTCAAACATATATTACAAAAAACACTGCATGTTGCTACTTACTCAGGTGCAAATTTAGATTAGTGTAGATTAACAGTATATTATTTCCCAATTTCAAAATATATCAAAATGTATAAATATATTTGGAAAGAAGCTGAACGTGAGCTGAGCCAAAACAAGGGCTGACAGGTGATGAAATTAATCAGGAGCTTGTTCATTCATAAATAAAGGCAAATACGTTGAAAATGGCAGCTAATTGAGACCTACTAATGCTCTAAAATCAGACATACACACACACACACACACAGGAGTCAAGGCTGGCGAGCAGGCAGGACAAAGAAACCCAAAACTCCAGCCAGACTACCTCCTTGTTGACAGCGACATTACTTCCAACGTACAAAGGAAAAGGAGCGTTTTAACACGTTTGACCTGAAGCTGTTGCGAGAATGTTCTACCTTACATTTTTTTCAAGCTGTGTCGTTAAAGGTAAAAAAATAATAATAAAATAAAAAGCAGGCTGCAGCCTATCGACAGGCTACGATGATGGGTTTGTTTACACCGAGCTAGCGAGCTGGCTAGTCTGCTAACATGAGCTGCCACATCCCAGAAAGAAGCCAGATAACTATTTAACCGAGCTCGTGTCTATTTTGACAGCTCGCCAAATCGACCCATCTGCCTTTGGGTGTGCCAAATACTGCCTCCGTGTGAGCGATAACGCCCGGTGAAGACACAGCAAAGGGGTGCTTTCTCTGCTGGCTAGCAGATTACGCTTTTTCTCTGTTGTTTTGACAGCCAGAATTAGCTGGATAGCAAAGCTGCTAGCTGGCAGGTTGTGCTCGGAGAGGCGCTAACGTGACGCTGGGGAAAGTCCTGGGTGAATTCAACAGTCTGAAACAAGGCAGAACAACAGCGATGACGACCGAGCGGTGGCCAATGTCAGTCGGGATATTCACCTGGCCGTTGTGCCTCAAGCTGAATCCGTCCTCTGGGTAACGTAACACAGTTTGGTGGAGTTGTAGTCGCGGCTCTGCTCTTCCACACTCTGCACGGTCTCTGACTGTCGCTAGACCAAACTGGACTCGGAGACGTCGGAAGGGAGGCGGTCACCGAGTGACGTCGCTCGCATGAGCAGCGGACAGCCAATCGGATCGCTCGACGAATAGACGACGGCCAATTACCGACGACCAGGAACAGGAAGTGCTATTTCTAGAATTGAGTAACGTTATTTGTAGTTTTTATAACGACGTGGGCAAATTATATGACAGAGGAGTGTGTAAAGCAACATTTCAAAGATGAAAAATATATATATGAACTCTGTATTTAATATAAAATATGCTTTTTTGCTTCTTTTTTTTTTTTTTTGCACAGCCAGCAGTATTCTAGGCAGAACCTTTGGCCAGCAACTGCCATGTGTACATTGAGCAACTGTTTATCCACGCTTGGTCAGTCAAAAACCGCGTATATAATACCGCTTAGTCATCACATATACAGTACAGTATGAGCTTATTTAGCCTGCATGTTGTTTTGTCTTTAAAATGTCAGGACGGCTGAAGCAACATTATTTGTAACTATGGAAGCCCATTTCTGGAACTGCCAGAAAATTGAGAAACTTTCTCAAAATATTGATTTAGTATCTCAAAAAAAAAGAGTCTCAAAAATAATAAGAAACTTCCTCAAAATGATGACATAGTATCCCAGAATAATACGCGTAGTCATTATTTTAAGAATGTTTCTCTTTTTTTCTCAAAGTGGCTGGAATAGCCTTCCATATGTAACTATATCTTCAGCTGTAATAATAATATATATGTTTAGTAGTGTGCATTGAAAATTCTTGGAGACAGGTCACAACTCCTCACCACATGTGACGAGAAGCTATGCAAAGAAAACACGTGCGGGTGGTGTGACAGTTCGTCTCCACACAAATATCTGAGATGGGAGTATGCAGTGTGACAAATAAGGCCTAAGCACACACACACACACACACACACAATACCCTGCTACGATGCAATCATGGTTAACCCTGATTTCATGATTGTGCAAATGGATTAATTGTGATGCAAGGCTCCTACAGGGTGCGTTGCTGCTCTCAGCACAGTTTCATTGGACTGGTTCATCCAGTTGACAATCTCATCAAGCAAGTTCAACAACGTTTTCAACTGATATTCTTTTGTTTTCAGGAGAGGAGAGGCCTCTGAACTACCATTTGGAAGAGGTTGAGGAATATGTTGAAAACCTCGCTAGTTGGTAGTCTGGTGGGACGATGTGTGATGTAACCTCAGCACTTTGACCTGAGAGTTCATCGTAATCTTACCTGATTGATAAGAATCGTCAATAAGAGTAAAGTTTTATTTCCCTTGAACTAAATGGGGCAGTGTATCGGTTTATCTGTAGTCCATGTAGTTTATGGAGAGACATCTGAAAACAAGTTTACAATATACTATAAATCATATCAGTATGATCAGAGAAAGTAGATTAAAAAAGGAAACTGGCTTTTTTTACATGGCTCATTATTTATGCAACACATTTGACTTTTTTTCAGCTAATCGGTTGGCTGTAGGCATAAAGTTCGTTGACAAAGTCCACACTCAAGGTTTCAATCATTGATTTATTTATTTGTTTGTTACAATACCGATGTGTTTTCAGAGTTCTGTGGCAAGGACTCCGTGTACATAAGCATAATGGGATGTGATTGTAACCTCGTGTAGCACCGATGGTGTGGTTGAAACAGATGTTTATCTGAAGGATAAAAAGTGCTGTAAAATATGTAATGGATGGCTCCTTTAAAGTTGTCTTTTCTGGGACTTGGTCTCGGTTATCCTTCCTTGTCTTGGGAACAGCACACAGCAGAGAACGACACCCTAAAGGAAAAAGCTTCATGGTCATTGTCCTCTGCCCGTATGTCTCTTCATTTAGAAATGTCATCAAATTGCATCATCTTTTTATAAAATACATTTTCTGTTTTGCACACTTTTAATATGAGAGCACCGAGTTTGAGACTTGTATGTCCTCTGGCTCGTTCTGTGTTACGACGACTGCAAATTCTCCATCGCACGCTGTTTCGTTTTTCAGCCTGATATGATACGAAACACATGGAACTGCTGGTTACTAAAGGGAGACCTTCAGCTCCACAGCCCCACAGTGAACAACATGCATCTGCAATTGGCAGGGCATTGCAGTTTGTTTGCATAACCTTGATTCCTGAGTGCACGGCGTTCACACTGCTAATCCAGCATTTAAATATTTCTTTGTTGCTCTATCTGCGTGTATGTGGGACCATATGTGTGCAAGCCCTTTCTATTTAGATAAGTAGCTGCCGTTTCAACCGGAGCAACAAAAACAAAAAACAGACTTGGCTGCTTCATATATGATTTTAAACTTCACTGGACTGTGCAAAATAAATGTTTAAAGATTCAATCAGCACCTTTTACTGTGTATATTTCCATCGCCACCTTGTACACAATATCTGATGTCTAGTTCAAACACATAATGACTGAAAAAGACGTGCATTCACATTTGCAAGCATTAAACATGACTTGAAAGCACATAACTTATTTAAACTATACATACAAACTGCTACTTAAACTATGATGATGACATCCCATAGCAAAACAAGCCTGTATGTAACGCATATCATCATCTCACATATGGTCACTCACACCCTGATGCACAAACAGGGCGCCAGAAGAGAAGATGTGAACGGATTAACACCTACCTCATTCTCTCATTGACAGGCTGTTGCACGCCGAGATATACACATTGCAAATGATGACGTTAGTTATACCTTGTTTAGAGCTAATAATGCAGTCTATGCATATTGCAAACATTTGCTTGAAAACCAATAGAGTCAAACCCCGTCTTCACCCGCTGCGTGTGATGATTCAGAAAGTGTGCTTTTTCTGTGAAGCCCGGAGCGACTCTTTGCATATACCTTCTGGGTGTCGCCGTTCATTTGAATAACCTTTTCATGGCCGCTGCCCTGAGTTCCTCAAAGTGGTTTGATGTCAGCGCTTATGGATTTATTTTGCAGCAGATGATTACGGTTGATATTTTCATTTCACAGTTTGCATGAGCTCTTTTGCACTTTGCAATGAAAAGCAAGCCGGATTTACATTTGGTTTGATGAGCAGCCACAGAGAAATAACTGAAGCCATAAACAAGCCTTGGCTATTGACCCCTAAACATGTCATCTTTTTTAATAAATGAGTGTGTGTGTGTGGTTTCCTGTGTGTGTCCACTTCACACCAACTGCCCCAGAACCCTGTGATGCAGATAAATGCAACATGTACAACATGTACAGCCAGTGAGCTGCTGCGTGCAGATTTTTGTGTGATGAATAATAATTATGACTGCGTGATCTCTCCATGTGCGACAGAGGGGGTTGACAAACTGCACAAGGCATTAATTAAGATGAATAAGAAGAATAAAGTGGCGCTGATGTGAGAATGACAATCTCAACCTCGCAGCACATTTACTGAATCCGACAGCAGCGTCCCGAGAAGATGAGATATTCTGGTTCCTCGGTGTTGATCGGTCCATTCTGCTCCAGCAACAGCTGGTAGAGAGCATTTATGGATGAATGAGCTTGCAGATAAGTGAGCTGAGCATTTGTGTTTGACTTGGTCTTGGTGTGCGTTTGAAAGAAGACAGAAAGAGAGAGAGAGAGTGTTCGACACAGCAAAGGAATATGAATGTATGTTCACCGCATGTATATTTGTGTGTGAGAGAGAGAGAAAATTAGGTTGTGTCTTCTTCACTAAGCTAATCCCGATCAGAGGGTTCGCCTACGGATGTCTTAACCACAACGGCTGCTGGCTAATCTACACACTCACATACACACACACACACACACACACACACACATGCAAGCTCCCATAGTACAGTTTTCCTCTGGCGTTATGTACAGCTACAAACATGATCAAAAGCTTTGCCTGTATGAGGCAGCATTGTGAAATGCAAATACCTCATGTATTTTTACATAAACTGTGACTTCTCATAGGGAACAACATGGCCATGAGCTTGACTTCTTTGTATTTGGGGACCTCTGTTTGGGTCAGTGTTGTTGCTGCCGTTTCCCCCTGCTGGACGCGGGAGGTGCCGACACCAGAGCTGCTCCAACATCCAACATGTGGGAGACCAGGTTGTAGAGACTCCATTGTACATCCCTCAATGCCAAAAACTGCACGGAAATGAGAAAAGCTGTGAGGATAAATGGCCTTCTTGCAGCGATGTTCTTCAACTGCAACACGAAAAAAAACGTAAGCAGGTTTGGCTTCATAATCAGATAGTTGGCAGTCCGATATTAAAATGTCCTGCGGGTAAGAACCAGAGGGCCAGTTTGCAGCCAGAAGTGCAGAGACGCTCTTTGGCCTTTTAAAAGAGACCCGCGGCGACTTGTTTGGCCCCAGTCTGCTGCCCGGCCGAGAGCAGAGTCAAAGCTGTTGAGAGGGAGATAAGGGGGATGTTTATAATGAAGTCTAAGCTGCAGGTGGAGCTCCAGATTGCCAAAACACCTGAGGAGACAGCAGTCAAACTCCAAGGTGATAGTGGTGACTTAAATACAATTATGTTTTCCTATTAATAAGCTAAGGGAACTCATGTACAAGATTGACTCAAGGCACAAAAGCTGCAGATGG
Organism: Eutrigla gurnardus; assembly: GCF_963514095.1. Taxonomy (NCBI): domain Eukaryota; kingdom Metazoa; phylum Chordata; class Actinopteri; order Perciformes; family Triglidae; genus Eutrigla; species Eutrigla gurnardus. The sequence continues at coordinate 12,101,475 of NC_139932.1, read as the reverse complement.
ACTGATGGGTAAAGTCAGCAAAAAAAAAAAAAAAAAAATCCCAGATGTCGGAACCAACTTTCCTGCTACAACAGCAGAAAACAAATTGAACACCAGCACAAGAAAAGTCCTTTTGGAAAGTAGTCTGATCTTCAGCAAACGCATCACTTTTTCATTCATATGCATCAACCATCAATGTAGAATGAATACACCAACACAAGTCTTTGTAGGAATCGGCGGCAGTGGTTTTGTCTGTGATGAGACGGCGAGTGCTCTACCAGGTGAGGAGGATTACGTATACAGTACTACGTGGTCGCTCATGCTGCTCCGGTCAGTGGTCTGATCCAATTAGCTGTGAGCAGCTAAAAGTAACGGGATTGTTAGCTGGGTCACTGTACAGACCTACTTAACCATGACTGTGTGCTTAACACTCACTGCTCAAAGTTGTTAAAGGTAGTTGAGCAAAGCTGCCGGAGCCATTTATAGAGAGAAGAGCTGAAGTCACTCTGCTTGTGCCGTAAAATAAACAAAGAGTTAAAATGTGGACAAAAACAAAAAGCCTGGCGTCCATTGAGCAGATGAGGAGACAAGGAGCCATCTGATGGGATCAAAATCATAACGAATAAGCAGGAATGAGCGTAATAAATCATCAAATAATCATCCTCGAGTGCAAGAACGCGGCGTATAAAATATTTTACTTATTTACGTGAGAAAAGAATACATACGCATGAAGACAATGTGATGTGGTATTAAATATGAACACATTCCGACTGATGTGAAGCTAGATGGTTTTACTAATTCATGAGTAACGAGTCTGAGGATTGTCTGAATTTAAATGTAATAATGGATGAATAGGTAGGTATATGTTTAATCCTGAAAAATGTAGGAACTGTCTCAAAATGGGGAGGAAAAAAAACTAATTTTGAGCAGATATAAGGAATTAAATTTAAAGATTTTTGATTTTTTGGATTATTTGATTGTTTTCTGATACAATGCAGAAACCTTATCCACAGGGAAACAATCAGAAGATGAAACAAACCATTTTCCTCTAGAATAAGTGAATTTTAGCCACCTAAAATATCACACAGTTACCTTTAAATGCTCATAGTTTTCAGCACATTGAATAGTGTCAGGTGGGTTTATTCAGAGGCCTTGTTACACTAACAAAAGACACATTTCTGCTGACGGGAGTGGAACGATTTAGCTTCAGAGTGTTGTTTAAGCATGGATTTTTATTATTTGTTTTAGAGTTTCTCTCTGCTACATTTCATAATTTGGTGTCGTGAGACGATGAAATGATAAAACTGATTGTGAAAGCCAGTTGCACACCATCTGCATCTCATCTCCAGACGATTTAGAAGCATGACACATCCAAATGACTTGGCCACGTAGCTGGTTTGCATTGTTGTCGTGAATGGCACTACTGTCATTCGATTCCCTGCATTGCTTCCTCATTTAGCGTCTGCGTGCAACATTTTCCACAACACCCTCGAAATGACAAAGACTTGTCTGTGGTTGCCGAGTTGGTGAAAACACTGGCCTGAGATCAGGCTACCCCAAAAAAAAGAACTGCAGCTCACTCAAGAACAGGACAAAGCCTTGTTGTCGAAGACTAGTTTATCAAAAGAATACACAGTAATACTCATGTATAAAACGTAGAAAACTTAAAAACAATAATAAAATATACCTTCTTTTCTTATCGACTACTTTTTTTTTTTTTACTTTTTCTTTTTTTTTAAAAGCAGCACATAATAAATTGCAGTCCTCTCTTGTTTTTCCACGCTGGCGCACATTCATTTCCCCCACAGTCCTCTTCTGTTCGCTCTGTCCTCTTCACTGATTGGATGACATTACACACTGAAAACAAACGTCCCGTACAAGCAGCCGAACTCATGGTATAACAGTATTATGGCGTGTTAAATTGGCGGCCAAAGGCCAAACCTTTTTTTTTTGTTGACTTAACGAGTTGCGTTACAACATGAGATGAAGAGGTCCACGCGTCTCTTAGTGCGGCTTCATTAAGGCAGCAGCGCCACATTAATCTCACTAATGGAGGGTTTTCTGCTTGTTCAAACGGACGCGGTGCCTCATTAACCCGCTCACACACTTGCCAGGTCACAGGTGCTGCGAAATCTGCTCCAACGGCAGCAGCTACACCGAGTGCGTTTAGTCCGTCTTGACTTGAAGATTAAGTGTTTTTATTATATTTTTAAAAACAGAGAAATTCCACCGTTGTTGGCTTGTGAAAGCGTCTGCTCAACTTTTTCTCCTTCTATAAAGAGATCTCACTTCAGTCTGGACTTTTTCTCTGCAACGTCAGCGCAACTAGTGTGGACTATGAGAGAACGTCCCATGCTGGGGTTAAAGGTCAAAAGTTCTTTGAAAGAGACACGCTGACACCACTCAGCGCTCACATGGCTTCAAACTCCCAAAAAAAAAAAAAAAAAAGGAACTGTATTGATTTGTGGGATTCCCAAACAGTGTGCGCTTTGTGGGTCCAAAGTCTGCCTCCGGATTCGTTCAAGTCTCTTTAAATAACAATCGAAAGTTGTATGCTTATTTATTATTTAATTATATATTTATTTAATCTTTGTTATCGCACTAGTCGTACGTGTGTCCCTCCCCCTTTTTTTGGGATCCAGTTGTTCCACTTTAGAGGTCCATTTTTCCTCGGTGTCCTTCTGTGTTCGTCCATTTTTTATTTTGTCCTTCCCTCCATCCTTCCTTCAGGGTTGTGATCAGGAGAAAGAAGAATGTGACAATCGAACATCGAAAAAAAATAGAGTTGTCCGAAAAACGTGGAAGTCCTCCTTGTTCCCTACTTTTGTCCATCTTACCCATCTATCTATCGGCCATGCTATTCACACACACAGGTGTTACGCAGCTTCGTGTGAAAAACACAGGAGATTTATAAACGGAGGATTGAAGGGAACCTCGTCAGAAAACTCTTAACTTATCCTGAACAAAACCCTGAAGATTCAGCCCTCCATCACCTCCCCCCTCCTCATCTCCCCCCCTCTCCTCCTTGCTGCATCCCCCTTTGATCCGCCTCGTCGCTATTTACACACAAACTGGTCGACGAGCGTCGTGCAGCGCTTGCACTTGACGTAGCAGCACCAGTGGAACTTGCAGTGGCAGCGCTCGTGCTTGTAGGTCTTGAACTGGTCGTAGCCTCTGCCGCAGCACATGAGCTCGCAGCCGTCCATGCCCTCCGAGGTTTTGTTGCAGAGGCGGCCCTGTGTGCCCAGCGAGCCCGTGGTCTCGTTGCGGAGGCAGTAGTCGGGGCTGGTGTCGATGTAGACCAGATCCTCCGGGGTCGGGGTGTTGAAGCGCTTGTCCACCAGCTCCAGCTTGCTCTGTTTGAAAGAGGAAAATAATCAGATTTGGTATAATTCTGTTTTCGTTTTGTTTGCGGCACTCCATAAGGAGAGAGGCGTCAATACCTTGCGTCCGATGCGCATGGCGGCCGCACTGTCGTACTTCTCCTTCAGGAACTCTCCGACGCGTCTGAAGTCGGCCAGCTGGAGCCAACAGGTCTTCAGACTGCAGGAGCCGGAGACACCGTGACATTTACAGGCCACGTTTGCGAGGTTATAGGCCGCCTGGTGGAGTGAGAGAGAAAAAGACAAAATGTTAGATAGATGTGGTTGTTGTTATTATAATTATCCACACACAAAAGAAACCTGCAGTGTATTTTTCCACATTAAATTCCCAGTTTTAAGACTCAGTCACATTAAATGTCTGTTCTCCAGGTTAACCATGCTTTTAGGTTTGGAAGGGGAACATTTAGTGTAAGCTTGAGTGTTGGATTTTGCCTGCTGAATATCAAATATGCCTTTGAAAAATTATTCCAAGAAAATCAAATGGTCATAGTAAAATAAAAAAGCAAAATACATATTATATATAATAAACATGTAGGGGGGGCTCATGACATTGTCTTTCAGACTGGATCCAGGCGGGTAGTTTAAGACGTTTACAGTCTGAAATGATGAATGAAACAATATTTGCTGCTGTGCTGCTGCCGCCTAGTGGTCAACTTGTGTAACTCACCTGAGTAATGCAGAATAAATGTGCTGGGGGGAAAAAAATCAAGGTTAATCTAGATTATATTTTTATATAGGTTTAATTAATAAACTCTGTAGCTGGGGGTAATTTTCACAGTTATTTAAGACTCCTGCTGCTAAATTAAACTGGAGAAAAAAAATCTAATAATAGCGGATACCGAGACGCCTCGTTCACACAGATCCATGTGAGCTGCTGTCCCGGGGGACTTTTCCTCCTAAATAAGCTTCATATAGCCCAAATGTAGAAGTGTTCCCATCTCCATCTGTCTGCACTGATGCAAAACACCCTCAGTAAAAAAAAAAAAAACGGATAACCAAAAGGGAAAAATGCTAAGCAAAGAAAAACAAAGAAAAGATCTTTGCATAAATACACGCTGTTTTCCGACACGGCTGTCAATACGGCTCCACCAAACTAAAACAAACAGCTGACTGAGAATAGACAAGCTGCTACTAACCGGAGGAAACGTGGATCTATTGTAAAAATCCAGTTTCCCACAGAGCTGGTCATATTAAAGAGAAAATTATGGTATTGCATATTATAAGCATAACTATAAAGTCAGTGAAATCGTCCTATAATACAATCATTTTAGACAGAAAAAATATAAACTATTCTCTATACCAGATCCTGCTAAATTTAGCCACTATTTAAAACTAAACGCCCTATTTTAACCCCCCAAACAAGACACTACATCTCCAAAATAGTCCTGATCTAAGCCAGATTGCCCCATTAGATTCACGTCTTTGCAATATGAGTTCGCAAATTCTTTGGGTCTCAACATTACGAACATACGTGAAGAAAACAGAACAGGAAATAGAAGATTTATGATGCTAGCGGCGGTGGACTTCAGGGGGAGCCCTTCACACCCCATCAGCTCCGCCAGGCCAGCAGCATTCATTCATCAAGCCACAAAACACACACCTTCTCCACACACACACACACACACACACACACACACACACACGCCACTAATCATGCATTGTGTTGTGCTCTTCGTGTTTGCGCCGATGCCGTTCCGACCGTGCTCGCCGAATCGATTGCATCTCGATTCCAACGTTTGCCGCTCGCACAAATGAAACCCATCACTCCTCACGTCGCCTGATCTCAATTACCTTCTCACCTCGGTTAACCCCGGCATCCCAAACACCCCCGACCCCCAACCTCCCACCTCTGCTCCCCTCTCCTCTACTTTACTACCCAGCAGGCATAGCACTCGGCACCCTCCAATCCTGTGACTCGACCTCCGTGACCCCCTCAGACAGACACTGGGAGCAGGGGACAATGGCATTTTGTAGAGCTAGAAGGTTTCAGCGTTTTGTGGTTCTGTTGATATTTTCTCCCATTTTTTTTCTCATAATTTCAAATGAAAACTCTTTAACTGCTATTTATGAAAGTAGTTTCTCTTTATATCGCGACGCTGTTCACAGTGAGCGAGGAGTTAATGGGAGTATTTGGGGGGGTTTTCAAAGTTGGAATTAGTTTCATTCATAAATCACCAGGAGGAAATCCTCATATTTTATGACTCCTTGTTGTTTTACGAGGCCTCGTGTTTCCTCGGATCCCCCACTGTGGGGTTTATTAGAAGTTCAGAACAACAGACATGAGAAAATTAGGATTGGAACTTTTTTTTTTAATCTATTTGTGGTTAGCAAAGTTTGGACAACATTTCTAAGGATATTAGGGAGGAAACATCAGTGGGAGGAATCCTATCCCTTCTCTCTACGCAGTCTTTTCTTTTATTACTTATTTTTCTGTTCTTTATTCTTCTATTGTTACTACACTCTTTTTGCACATTACTTGATTCATGAATTTGAGCTACATCCTTTGAATGGCACTATAGAAACAGCTCATTATTCTTTTTATGATTAATATTACACACAGCCAATAACCCCACGCTGTCGAGATCAAACCAGGCATAAACTGTGTGTGTCCTGCATCATACTGAGCTATTTGGTGAGCACAGTGACACTGGACCTGATGAAAACACACACACACACACACACGGTCAGTCATCCGTGGTGGAGACACGGTCTCTGTGTCAGGCACAATAGGATTTGCTCAGACAGGGTTAGGGGTTAGGAGCCGTGTGTGTGTGTGTGTGTGTGTGTGTGTGTGTGTGTGTAAATAGATAATAAAAAAGAGAAAATAGCCCACCCTGAATGAGGAGCAAGAGGAGAGCCAAAAAGAGGGACACCTTCTAGTTCTTACGAAAATCCTGTTATAAAATGTAATCTTCTCATTTGTTTTAAAGCCCTGTTTGTTTGCTTTATTTATCCAGCTAGTGTTCTCCTTTTATTGTTGATATTTCTGTGTTTTTGGAAAACCAGTGTTGTTACATGTGTGTGTGTTTTCACGATGCTTTGGGAGGCCAACATACAATATGTAATAAAGCAAAGATGATAAGTCCACAGAGTCAATTTATGTCCCAGATCTTTATTTCCCAAAGAGTTAAGACTGGCCATTGTTGCAATGAGCAATTAACTAAACCAACAGGTTGAGGGATGAATTTGACTTCTGGCCCGTCTTTAGACTGAGAACGTACATTTAGTTGTTTTTGTGTCTATATGTGACAAGGCCTGCCTCATTTGATTTGTGTGAAATGGAGACAGTGGACCTGGGTGGCTGTGTGTATGTTGGTGTGAGTGTGTGTGTGTGTGTGTGTGTGTGTGTGTGTGTGTGTGTGTGTGTCAGTCTTTGAGAGTCGGGGGAGTGTGACGGAGGTCCATCCCTCACCCTGCGTCTGTCTCCAGACGCTTGTACACACAGACGAGCGCGTTATCCGCCTTCCACACAAATCAAATGAAGCTGAGCGTTCACACACACACACACACACACACACACACACACACACACACACACACACACACACACTCACACACACACACACACAGCGGCACGCCCCTGTCACCTCCACAAAAGCCCTGCGGTTTGCCTTGTTCAACCAAGCAAGACAAATCCCGCTTTAGGACAAACTGGCGTGTCCACGGAAGAAAGAGGGAAGGAGGGATGAAGAGGAAGAGAGAAACTGTCTTCCTCTCACTCGCTCTCCTCCTTTTCATCGCTGTCTTCTCCTCTCTTCCGTTCCGACGGACGGGCGACAAAGAAAACAAGGAGATCAAACAGGAGAGAGGAGGAAAAGTAATTCAAAAGAGTGTGTGTGAGTGTGTGTGTGTGTGTGTATGTGTGTGTGTTAAACCAGGCTGTAGCAGTAGATCTTTCTCTCTCTCATACACTCTCATATAGCCCCAATGGGACCCTCAGCAGAAACACAACCTCTCCAGACCCTCACCTTTGACCCCTGATACACACACTCGCACAAAACCAGGCTCACTGTCTCTCACACAAATCAAACGGAGCTGAGACGACACACGCACACACACATTCTCATAATCCAATGTGTACCAGAACAGGCAAATGGATCTTTTACGAGGAAAGTCTGTATACGTGTGTGTGTGTGTGTGTGTGTGTGTGTGTGTGTGTGTGTGTGTGTGTGTGACCTTGTCAAAGGTTTCCTTTCGTGCATTTCTCCCCATTTGAAAGAATTACCCAACACCTTTGGTATGTGATATCTATGCTGAAGCCTCTAATCATTGCTGTACGGCAACCGGAGAGGGCCAAAAAACCCTCAGAAACCAGGGATGCTTAATTGACAAAACCTACCATCCATCATTTATCCGTCCATCACTCTCTTTCCTGTTTTGTTGCACATGTTTCTTTGCATTTATATGTGTACCATGAGCTTGTGTGTGTGTGTGTTACTTCACTGGAATGTGCACTGACCTGGCGACCTCGCCAGACTCCAAGGGCGTTAGCAGTCATACCATTTGGACCCTCCCAATAAATAACTTACACACACGCACCCACAAATACTGCCGGGTCAGGCCACCTCGACACACACACACACACACACACACACACACACACACATACACACACACACACACACACACACACACACACACACACACACACACACACACACACACACACACACACACACACACACACACACACACACACACATTCCTCGCAGATCTCGGATGGTGTTTAAAAGCGTGGCACACTTAAGTTTCACAACTCAAAAAGGATGAATGATATTTGTAAAGACAAACTAACGTACCTGTCTGCCCGCTTCGTTGTTCTGCAGGTTCATCAGGGTTCGGGCGTGCTCAGTGGACCCGCGCGGGTAGTTCTTCTCTCTCTCCCTGGCGTCCACAAACTCCCGGGCGAACCTGTAGCCGTAATGCACGTTGTCGCCGCAGCCTCCCCAGAGCCAATCGCGCGGCAGGTCACGGGGTCGAGCGGCGCGGCTGCAGCCGCACGTGGAGAGCTCGCCCTCGCGGCACGCCCGGCTGATGGCGTTGACCACGCCGGCCGCGCTGATGGCGTAAGTGAAGGCTGTTTCCCTGGAGCCTGGTGGAGAGGAGATGGAGATATTTTAATATGTATAATCAATATTATCTGCTCTCAGAACACACAGTAAGTTACATTTAATCATGGCCATTGTGTTGTTTTTATGTAGGGCTGTGCTGAATGTGTGAGTTCGCTGACAGGAAACATGGGTAGCTGCTCAGGTTAACCCCCCTCCAACACACACACACACACACACACACACACACACACACACACACACACACACACACACACACACACACACAGCAAACAGCCCCACACCCCGCTGCACCTAACAATAGACAATAGATGAGATTTTGTACCTGGTTTAACTCAACAACTCAAACAGCGGCACAGTGATCCATAATACATGTGCAGCCTTTAATGAAGCTGTTGGCCTTTGGAGATAACTATCCTGGCTCTGGCTCGTCGGCCCATTGAGGGTAAAACACCTCTTTCTAAAATCAAATGTCTCTGTTGAGTAGGCTACACATTCTCAACGCAGCACCACTAATAAAACTCTCTCCATTGTTGTGAAGGAAAGGCATACAATTCAGAAATGTGGACAAATTAATTTAAACCATCTGTGTGGGTGAACCAAATCTTTAATATACTTATTATGTTAACTTTGAACCAAAAACATGGAATCTGAATCATTCTTCTGCCTTAACGCAGAGTATCTAACGCCCTTAAGAACGGTGGAATACACAACACGACCTGCATGTCGATTCCCTGCATTAATACACAAACCGCTTCAAAGCAACAAAAAAAAGAAGAAGCAAAAGGACAAAGACGGTGGCCTGACAGGTACAATGGGAGGGTTGAGTGCTCTGAAACTGAACATTTACATGAGAATGGCAAAGAGCCCCTTTGGTATTTCTGGCTGAGGCTGCATTCACAAAGACCAGAGTGAAGGTTTTATTTCTTATATATGATATATCAGGATTTCCTTTTTTTCATATAGCATTATTCTATTATATTCTTTTAGGATACTTTTTTTTAAAGGCAAGAGGCAGAAATATAATTTTTGCTCATCATGTCTTTCAGGTTGTTATACTTTGTCAGTCGGGATTTCATTGTTTTAGAGGCCCTATAATAGTTATTTGAGTGCTTTGCAGCCTGTAGTATCGCCCTATAACACCCAACAGGAAGCCGGGAGCCTGGAATCAACACCGGCCAGCCAGACAGGCAGGTATGCGCGCGGGGTCGAGGCGCGTGAGCTATTCATGCGGCTTTATAGGAGCGGACTCCCAGTCAGGATGCGCGTGCATATTATGCACCAGGATAAAGGAGACGGAGAGGGAGAGCGAGGGTTTATGAGGCTGTGGAGCCCAGACTTCAAATAGCGGGTCCGGATCTGCCGGCTCGGTGTCAGCTCATCAGCGCATTTCAAAAGGGGAGCTGCAGGACAATGGACCGCCTCACACCTCCGTCTAAACCTGGAGATAGACCGACTGTCAACAGAGAGGCACGCAGACAGAGAGAGAGCGGCAAACACCTCGTCCGACTGCCCGCGGCGGATTTGACACGTACTTGTTGATGAGAGGTTTCCCACGTCGCCCGCTGCGAATTAAAGGCGCGGGCACGAAACCGATCCGGGATCTGAGCTACTGGGGGGGCAAGTCCAAAGATCGCGTCTCCTTTCCTTTTTTTTTTTTTTTTTTGCCCTTGTTCTTTCGACGGCCTCGCGCAAACCCTTCGAGTTGTCGCTTTTGATTGAGAAAGTGATCGAGTTTAATTGCGCATGCGCACAATGGGAATCGCAAGGGAAGTTTCTGTACCGTCTACGATCACGTGCTTTTAGTTGTGAACATTACTATTAATGTCTGAAAATGTGTAAAAAAAAAAGTAGGCTATTAAGTTCCTTCACAGCTAAATTCAAAACTTCACAAGATAAAGATAAATGCTGAATATAATCATCAAAAAAGAATATATTTAAATTATGACATTATTATGACGCACTGGTCCTATACAGCTATTTGGATCATTATTCATTGAATCAGTGCTTTTACCAAACCTTATAATTGCTTGCTACTTGCTTATTTTATATATAAAAAGAGCCTTTAAGATAATACCACTGTTTCTGTTTTTGTTCTGTGTGTAACTTCTGGGAATTTGCACGCTTAATGAAACACACTAAACCTGAAATCAACTTTAAATCAATTCAGATCTTTTATAAGACAGGAAAAAGACACTCTTTCCTCACGCTGTCCCCTGATTCCACCAAGCAGTCGACTCACCAATCTGCATGACCCGTCCAAACACTGACGTGTTGTCCACGGTGCTGCAGTTCCACCTCCTCTGTCTGAACTGGTACTGGCACTCCTTGATGCCCGTCTTGGCTCCGTCTCCGATGTAGATCATGTGGTCCTGGTACAGCTGGCAGAGCTTCCTCTGGCCCTGCAGCAGCACGGGAGGTGAGATTAAGCCGAGATCACCATGTAATGGTTTGATACTTTAGCGGTCCCCTGTGGGGGATTATTGTCCTTTATTTGTCCATTTCCTCAGAGTTGGGGTACAAAGGACGGACGATCAGTTGACGCTGAAGTTGCAGAGCCACAACGTGCTAAAAGTGAGCTGCTATTCTAGCACAATAGTCATCAGTGAATTCAAGTTATGAGCACTGTTGGAGTTGTTTTGAAATATATTAAAAAAGCGTCTAAAGCGGGCAGACTGGCACTTACCTGGGAGAGGCCAGACAGCTGACTGCAGAGAGGCTGAGCTCCAATGATGTACATCTCCGGCCTTTGGATCGGGGTCAGAGCTAGTGACCTGAGAGACAGAGGCCATATTAGGTCTGAATTTGAACCATTAAACTCTACCTGTTAAGATCAGAGATATGAGGCAGAGAGACGGCATCCCCCCTTCTCTGCGCTGTAGAGGACAAAGTTCAGACACAAGTTTATTAGTGCAACTGGCCTATAAAGCTCACAGAGACTCTTCTGGTGTTCATCTCCTGCAACCACTCCCCTTCGTTTCCTTTCCTGTCTCTTTTTTTACGCAAACACTTCTACCCTCATCATACATTTTGAATGACTTCTCCTTTAATGTAGGTGATAATTTGGAGACTATGAGACAACGGTGAGCTACCTATCCTGATTCTGCATTAACCATCAGGAAGGTTCCGCTGCGTTACCACGGAAGCCGACTGAACGGCATTGTTGCATGTTCTGTAAGTCAAGAACAAGTGTGGCTAATTGACGGCCCTATAGGCACAGCAGCAGGCCGCCATGCAGTGCCATTTGGGGCTCGGCCAGGGTAAATATTGTGACAGAGCCCTCACATTTGTTCCATTCACTGTTAGGGGCTCCGCCACAGGACTGGGACTTCACCCCCAAAACACACACAGGGGGCAACGCGATGTCTTACATTTCTCCATTTGTCATCTTCTCAGCAGCGTACGAATGAAAACATGGGATGAGAAAGTTCACTTTTTCACACGTTTTAAGGCTCAGACACAAAAAATCTGTCCAGTGCACTCACGGGGGCCAGATGTTCAAAACGGAGAGATAATGAGAGAGACGGCCTATCGACCATAGCCTACGTCATGTCCACGTTGCGTACCCGTGCATGTGCTCGTGCATGAATCGTTCTGTGCCGAAATCCACCTCTTCTAATCCTGCCAAACAATCCTGACTTTTTCGGCTCTATCGTGGGGCAGGAACGCATGTGAGTGTGGAGGTCATGCACTTTTTTTTTTTTTTACTAAATCAACGCACCACCAGTGACGTTTCAGTTACTCACCACCATGAGTTGGCGTCCACCACCAGCAGTTGGGAGCTGCATGCGAGGAAGGCGGCTGCCAGCAGCATATGCCGCACGGCGCCGGTTCGCTTCCTGCGGGCAGGCCTGTCCATGGTCCGCCGCGTCGCCGCCACACAGCCGCTGCTGGGGAAAGTGCTCTGCTGGAGAGACATGGGCAGAAGATCAGGAGGCGTCCTGCTCGGTCCTGCAGCGTCTGCTGTTACGCAAACTTTGTTGTGCTGGCGATGGAAAAATAAAATAAAAAAAATAATCCACTTGTCTTCTCCTTCCCTTCCAGTATCACGTAATTTAAAACTATGAAAACAAAACTGCCATTAAGCATAAGATGAAAAAGCCAAGAGGGGAAAAAGGGCAGTTTGTAATCCAAAAGGTCAGCGGCTCCAGTTTAAAGTCGTGCGTAAAATGGTTTGGTATCAGTGGGGTTTTACGCAAAGTGCGGGGAGAGTTCTCCCTCTCCCGTTGTCTCTAAAAAGAGCTAAATAAAGCAAAGCCGCGATGGTAAATGTGTGATCCCGTTGTTGTCTTGAGGACAGATTAACAAGGAGATTAAACCGCTAATTGAGCAGCAAAGCGACTGTTCCTTTCCCTTCTGTCCCCTCGCGACCACTCCACATCTCTGTCTCTCTACACTCCTCCTATTCTCACCCCCCACTTCACCTCAGACCCCCCCCTCTTCCCTCTCTGGCCATACATTGCGCGCGCATGCAGCGCGTTACACCAAATGGCTATTTGACACGGTCAACATTGAACGCAAAGCCAAGACCGAAAGCACCTGTCACGTTGCGCGTAAAGGTTTTTGAATATGAACAAAGTGCGTAAAATCGGTCGTGGATTATTTTTTGGGGTGGGTGAAACAGATAACACATGTTTCTAATCAAGGCCTTTTCCTCACTTGTATCTGACCAGTGATCAATAAACGTTAGTTCCTCGAGTTTACTCAAACTTAAATGTGTTAAGCATAATGTTTATGCATACGCGTCACTAAAGTGATTCAAATACGGCCAGTGGACGATTTAACGTCGAGCGATGGGAGTTTTTGCCACAACAACAAAAAAAACCCATCGACCCCCCAAAAAGTTCACGTGCGTCAAATTCCTTTTATTAGCTGAAGTGAATAATTTGTTTGAATAAAAGGTGAGCGCTTCAACATAGTCTAATCCCCTCTTTGGTCTGCGACAATAAAAGGCAGACACACACACACACACACACACACACACACACACACACGCACGCACACACGCACACACATACACACACACACACACACACACACACACACACACACACACACACACACACACACACACACACACACACACACACAATCAGAGGCCAGTGGAGTAAAGAAAAGGCGTGTTGAAGCGGGCTCTCCTCAATTCATAGCCCGGCCAAAGACAAACTGGGCGGTGAACCTGCAGAGGAACCGGCTCTTTGATCTGACTCGGTGCTTCTCGAATGACTGCGTCCGAAGGTGATCGCAGGGGAGATTATAGTCTGTGCCCCCCCTCCCAGAAATAGCCCTCAGAGGCAGATGAATCTCTAAAGACGAAATGTTATTTGTGTGGACTTTTATTCGACTTATTATGAGAAAGCACAAAGTCAACAAATCCCCCAATAACCACGAAATGACTTTAAAAGACTCATCTCTCCTGAAAAACCTGTGTTTAGTTTGTTGTTAGGTTTGAAAATGCATGAATAATTACTTGGCTTTCATTCATCCTTATTTGAGTTAATCCTGGATAACAAAAAAGAAACTCCACATAAATAATTTTTTAAACAACCTGTTTATCGCTGCAGAGTTTCAGACACTACGTGGGTTTATTATCGATCTTGATGTTGTAAATATTTCCATCAATATCCCTGTAAAGTGTGAGACATTGGGCTTCACCGTGGGGGGTTCACGCGTACACGCACGCGTGACTGGCTGCCTTCAATATACATCTGAGTGATATGTAAACAATCAGAAACATTTTGGGAAACACAAAGATGATTATAACATGTAACAACAGTAAAACTTGCGGATCACTCAGAACTGAACCAGTGCTTTCCTCTTGTTCCGCAGACGTTTCCATCAAGAGTTGTGTGCCACTCTATTGCATCCTGAGGAGGTTACTATGACAACAGCGCCCTCGTCTGGTTAACAACAGCCATTGATTCTCTCGCAACATAAACTCCCAGTACTCCTATACCACTATATTTAAGAGAATATTCACTCCAGAGTAAGTTTATCCAACAGTTATTGTTAATAATTAGGGTATTTTATAAATACTTATTTGAAACATGATAATGACATGCGACTGCTAAGGATAAAATAAACGTCTTGGGGTTGTGGCCTCTTATGAAAAAAAAAAGATGAGACCTTTGTTTCAGATGTGTAATAGCTGTTCACAGCTATGAGACATTCCCCCTCCAAGTTTCTCAGATGGTCTGATTTAGATAAATGTTTGAGGAAAAACAGAAAAGTCCCCAAAATAAATCTCAATTTGTGTAGCAGAACCGTGGAGGGCCCGACTCTCAGAACCACTTGACTAAACTACCTTACTGTACATATAGAAGTATTAGTAACAAAGTAGTAAAACTAGCTCCACCTCACAGGGGCCAACAGAACAAGTCATTTTACTTACTTTTTAATTTTTTTTTATCTTCCAAAATGAGGAACACGTAAAGCAGATGAAATCTCGACACTATTAAGAAGAATAGTGATTAAATGCAGTCATTTCAGCACTAAGAACAGTGGTGTGTCCGTCCTCCCTGGTCGATGTGCAGCTGAAATATTCTGCATAATGGAAGGCTGGGATACAACAGTGACTTATGACAATGAATCAGCAGTCTGTAAATGACACGACTGCGCCCCCTAGTGTTGTCCTACCACACAGTCTTTGTTATACATGACTGTTGTTGGGATGAATTGAAGAATTTGGCAATAAACCTGATTCTCTTTGTTGGTGCCGTTGATGTTTTTGACATTCCCAGATGATTTCAATTTTGGGTGAAACATCTGAGAGCCCAACTGAAAAAAAAAAAAAAAAAAAAATTAAAGGTTTCTCCTCTTGAGAACTCAGCTAATTAAAACATCCTGATTGTCTCGTCATTTGGGAACCGAGGAGAAACAGGCCAACGGCTTATTCTGGGACACGAGCCGGAGATTCAGAAATATCGGGCCTGGAGCAGCCGCGCTGCAGCTGCCGGTTGCCCTGGCAGCTTGTGATGTGCCAGTTGAAACACAGGGAGGTGCAGTTCAGCTACAGTGCACTCAGCAGCCAAAGGAAAGGGGGGCAAACTGAGTAAGGGGGGGAGACAAAACTTGGACCAAGTGAGATAAAGAAAGAAAGATGTGGGAGGGTGAACAGCGAAGGTGAAAGAGAGAGGGAGTGTCCAAGTAATGGATACACAGAGAGAGAAGGGGGAGAGGGAGCGAGAGAGGACTTGTCCCCAGAGGATATGTGCAATAGCCATGCAACAGGGAGCAATGCCTGAAAAAGTCGGCAGCTCCTCTCCGGATTAACAGCAGCCTCACTATTTATTGCCTACAGTGCCAGACGAAGCAGCCAGCGCTCTCCTGCAGGGGAACCAGCTGCGGTCTGCTGATGAGGTCTGAGTTGATCCCCTGCAAGCTGCTATTGCCAAAATGCTAAAAATTTCCATTTTTATAAATGACTGCCGCTTTAAAATTGCTCACCTTCTCGTTAAAAAGACACAAAAAAAACCAGCGTAGAGAAATCAGGGCAAATGTTTTAGTCCTGTGCAACTTCTAGGCAGAAATGTCCTAGCTGGCATCATTTAGTCGGGAGAACACAGTGGTGGAATAAGTCAGATCTGTTACTGCAATATAAAGATACTGCATTATTAATTCCTGCATTAATATGTTACTTTTGGTGAAAAGAGCTCATATTTCATAAAAAAAATGGCCTGTGACTGTCATGCTACTAAACATTATATTATTGAAAAACGTGTAGCTAACATTTAACTGTTGTAGCTGGTGAAGGCGGAGCTACTATTAACTATTTCATATACTGTTTGATAGTTTCTTATGATCTAAACTCATGATATGTTGCTGAAAATACTTTGAAATACTGAAGTACAAGTACCTCAAATTTGTCCTTGAGTAAATGTACTGCCATGAGCTGTGACCTGAATATCTTTTCTTGCATTTGACACACAAACAAGTCTTTTTTCTTAAACTGCCTGCAAAAAGGGGGGGTCAAAGGTCAGGCACAGCTGCAGAACAGTGACCCCGGAGCCTGCAGGGATTCATGGTCCTGCTTGAGAACACTTGAGCGGGGCAGATGTTTGGAGATAGAGGGGCTTAGACCTCCAGTCCACCAGTCTAATCCATAATCGTTCCCGCACTGCAAACTCGCCCGAAAACACGTTCTCACGTATTATTCTTGAGAGTATTCTTTAAGACCGACGCAGGAACGAATGCCAACGTTGTACGTACAGATGAAGACATTTGTGCGAACCAAAAGAACTCAAAACTACAAAATTGCGACCGCAGTGCACCCATGCTGGGATGCTGAAAACTCAGCTTACTATATATGATATTCCTCTCAGTCTGTCTCTCATGTCTTTCTTCCTTTTGTCTCTATTTCATCATGTCTGTTCTTGTTCCAAAATCACACACACACATACATGCACACACACATGTGCAGCAACAAACTGCCAAATGCAGCTGGCTGCGGGGAAATTTACTGCTAACACACACAGACACACACACACACACACACACACACACACACACACACACACACACACACACACACACACACACACACACCCGGGGGGAAATGCAGTGGGACTTGGAAGCAGCAGAGAGGAGCTTTCGGAGAGGCCTTGGGCTTTCTGCTCGTCTCTTTGTTTTTGCTCCGTTTACATATGTGTTTGCATGTACGATGTCCTATGGAAACCCGTCCTCTTTCCTCCCACACTCTCTCTCTCTTTGTCACGCTTGCTCTCCCTCTCTCTCCTCTTTCACCCACTCCATCTCCCCCCCACCCTCCCCCCTCTGTCCATCTCCTCCCTTCTTCCCTCCATCCATCCTTCTGTCAGCTGGCAGAAGATGAGTCATGCCTCTAGCTGGGAGGCTAAAACTCTCTCTCTCTCTCTCCCTCCCTCCCGCTAAATATATCTCCTCTACACTTTCCATGTCTCTTTCTCCCTCCTTCTCTCACACTTCTCTCCGCTCTGCATCACCATCTGTCTCTCTGCTTTGTTCTGTCGCTCCACTACCGGGCTCTCTCCTCCGTTCCTCCCGTGCTTTTCCGTCTGAAAGTCAGATTCGTCGGCCATTTATGTTCGTATCCGTCCCCATCACCTTTCTCCCTCTCCAACAGTGCACCCAGACACCTATAAAAAGCTGTGATGATGACTCTCCCTTTAACCCTCCTTGTTTATTGTATGTACACCCACTTGTACTGTGGCTCTGTATTCATGCATTCATATCGTAGCTTGTTATATGTCCATATGTGCTTGTAAACCTGTTCTCTGCATGGTAAATCAGTGTCTTGCTACCTGTTTCAGGTATCAAATCTATGATGTCAATCCAAGTATATTGTTGCTGTGTATGCAGACGACATGCCAGGTTTAGGTCATTTTTATTATGCAATTCGAAATGACAGTTTTGGGGGTTTATTTTGCTATACGCTATTTTTCAACTAATGTGACAAACTTAAAGGACACAAGGGGAAAACGGTATTTCTCCTTAACATTCTGTATCTTTACCCCCGGTTTAACTTTTGTGAAAAACCACAGTGTTTATCTGTAGCAGTCTGTCAACATCTAACACAAACCATGATAAGCTACTAGTAAAAGTAGCCTATCAGAGGGCGATTGTGTTGTTTCTTCTTTAAGAAGTTTCCAATAAAAGTGCTTAGGTGTCTGGTTGAAGAATATAGTAGGGGTCTAAACTGAGGGAGCTCTGGCTGCCCTCGTTTGGCACTGGACTGGAACCGTGGGGGAGGCAGAGATCAGGAAACCCAGGGAGAAGCCACTGAGGCTGGGCCAGATCCCCCCAGTTCCCCCTGGTGTCCCGGAGCTCCGCTGGTCAAACTACGCTGGTTTCCTGATCCCATCCCTGGAGAGGCTAACGCTCAAACATGTATAACACATTTACAGAGATCCTTCTGCCTGTCTGTGCAGTGTGCATCTGTGTTACTTCTTTACCAGTCTCCCCCATCTTCCCAAATCTCCCCCCTTCTTTGTCCGTCTAAGTCATAAGCACACTGTTGTCATGTTTAATTCAGACACAGACAGTGTATCTCCTTGAGGTTAATTTATTTACAGGGTTCACAGAGTTCTTCTGCATCTCTTACCCCCCCTCTATCCGTCTCATCACTGTTGTTTTTGTTAAAACAGACAAATACCTGAAATTTAAAGGATTACATTACTGACAAAATACCACATCAATAAAAAGCAAAGGACCTAAATTTGGACTTGAATGTCTTTGAATGTTTATATATTGTCTAATGTGAGCTGGGGAGCAACGTGTTCGACAGCACATTCACTCACTGATGAGTCAGTGTCTCAATGGTTCGCTCACTTGCTGCAGTTTATGTATTTCAGTCGGGGTTGCTGGTGATATTGCGTTATTTTTTTCCCCTGAGCGATGTCTCAGTCTAAGAGGTATTTTGACTCACACATCTTGGTCTTGCACAATTTCACCTGTGTCTACTTTTTCCTGTGAGGATGGTTAGTAAATGAACATGTTCTCACAGGGATTTGAAAGAAAATTGCCTGATTTAAAGTTGTCTCCAAATTTAAAATGACAGCATTTCCAATAAATCAGAAGAGACTCTTGTTGAATATCCTCACCTATCCCACATTTAACTCAAACTCATTGTCCCGGGTGGCAGCTGAATAACACAGTGAAAACCTATTGAACGGATGCAGGTTTAAACCCTTTGGGTTTAGCTTTGTCAATCGATCGTTCATCAATCGTTCCCTCCGTCTAACTTCATTGTGTTTGGTCTCGCCTTGAACTCCATTTAGGGGATCTTGCCTACAACTCTGGGCGTGTTGGGCTACGCATACGTCCATATCAAAAACCTGCCGAGTGCCATTTCTGAGATTGGAGGGGAAAAAAGCTGTTTTCCACCTTCATGGTTCCCCGCACAAACACAGACAGAGTAAAAAAACCAGCCAGATAGACACACACACACACACACACTCAATATGCGGCCTATTCATGCCAACAGATGACAGAGCGCATTGAGAAAACGCCAAAATGCTGACTACTGAGGGAGAGAGCGAGCACAAGGCTGAAAAATCTCCCATGTCAGACTGCAGAGCTGGCAGAAAAGCAAAGCATTGTTGAGGACACACACACACACACACACACACACACACACACACACACACACCTGGTGTGGTGCAGAAACTGGAGCAGGGCGGCAATGCATAACACACACACACACACACACACACAGAGCCTGTGAGGCGCTGTAGCAAGACGGAAGCAGAAGAGCTGTCACAGAAAGGAGAGAGAAAGTGAACGGAAAAAAGAAACGAAGGAAAAATGGAGGTGGAGATATAGATCAGGAGGGATGAAAGAGAGAGAGTGATGAGGAGGAGGAGGAGGCTGCTCTCCTTCTCTTCTGTTCTTCTTCCCAGCCACTTATCTCTCCGTCTTGTGCCTCTCACCTACCTCTTCTCTCTCTTTCTTTTGGTGAAAATTTCAGAAATAGTGGGGGTGACAAACGGAGACTTTGTCAACACGTGTCAGTGGCCCAATAATAGGAATATGTCTCCGGTTGCTAGGTGACGCACTGACGACTCGCACGGCTATTACAGGTAAAGCAGTAGCTCAGTCAGTTGGCTGAGTCACGAGCCAGACAATAAGTTAACTTTTTCCTCCAAGAGGCGCATTTGTAAAATCTATATTTGTGCTCTCGTCTCTCAAGTGTCTGGCAGTTTAAACTTCAGCAGAGCCTTAAAATGTGATGGTGCAATAGAGATAATACAAGAGATGCTTCGAGTTTGGACCCCGCAGCTCTCTCTTCCCAGCAAAAGGTCAGCTATGTCAAAACTGTTCGCAATTTGTCAGCGGCAGGAATTCCCATGTCGCGGCCAAACCCGGGGCAAAAGCTCAGCCTCGACGGGCGAAAAACCAACTGATGCCAATTACACTGGAGCGCAATTTCAGGCAAAATTTCACTGTTTAGATTCTGGGCCAAGCAGGCCGGCGTGCTCCGTCAGAACGGTGTCAACAACGTCGATTCGTATCGTACGATCTGGTTCTGAAGGAGGCTACGCCGGATCCAAAGACAGAGGTTGGGAGGCGGGAAATGGTTGCAAAACAATAAAGAAAGCAGGGGGAGAGAGCGCAGACAGCAGAGGAGCTTTGAAGGCAGATACAAACACCCACGCACACACACACACACACACACACACACACACACACACACACACACACACACACACACACACACACACACACACACACACACACACACACACACACACATATATACACACAAGGGCCATGTTTCAGTGCTGTACAGGTGAAGCCCCGGTGAAGCAAGGAAACACCTGAAGGTACATAAAAGATTCAACGCAGCGTGCAGTGAGCAGACATGTGCGCACAAACATAAACACAAGCACACACACACACAAACAAAAGCTTAATGCAGCACAGGGTATTGTTACTGTCTGCTCTCTCTTCCATATGTTGTGTGTGTGTGTGTGTGTGTGTGTGTGTGTGTGTACGCGGAGAGAGGGAGACAGAGAGGGGGGGAGAGAGAGAGAATCTACAGAGTCATGGTAATATCCATTCAGGAAGGTGTCGGCTTTCAGGGCGACGTGTTGACACACGCCCACGTAACCTTGGCAACCAGCAATCGCTGCGGGTGCAGATGAAGCCGTCGTCGAGGCGAGCAATTACGCAGTCGGAGCCCTCCCCTGAATGATCAAGTACGTACACATCAAGTCGCACTAACACGTGCGCACACGAGGAGACTCGCACATGACGGGTCACATGACGAGGGAGACTCTCGGGACGGGTTCTTTAGGGAGATGACACACACACACACACACACACACACACACACCTGTTTCTTTCTCTCCATCACTTCTGATACATTCTCTAAAAATTACTCTTCCTCCCTTTTCTCTGACCCATTTCTTATTTTACTCCGGCCTTTTCCTCTCCCTTCCCTCAGCCATCCATCTAGCCCTCTTTCTCTTCCTTCTCGCTCAGTGTGAGAGCTAGCGAGGGCCCAGCGGGTTTTCTAGGAGAGGTATGACACACACACACACACACACACACACACACACACACACACACACACACAGGTAGACACACAAATACACAGCTGTGTTATGAGGCAGACAGAGGGAGACAGAAAAACAGAAAAAAACGCATGCTGAGCAAGCGTACACACACAAAAAACACACACACACACACACACACACACACACACACACACACACACACACACACACACACAGGCAGGTCATGCAGAGAGAGACTCTGCTACTGCTGCTGAAGAGAAAAGCCTCTGGCATATAGATCCACCTCTCTCTGTTTCTACATCCTCCATCTCGTTTCTATTGCTTTCGTTCCCTTTCTTCTACTTTTCTACTCTGTGATCGTCTTGCGGAGAAAATAGAAAAGAGCAAACGACAGAATCAGCTGACAGACATGAAAAAGTTTACTGATAGCCTCCTACACAAGGCTGTCTGGCTGGCACATTTAAAGCCACATTGGCTGGGTATTTATGACGTTTTTTTAACCCGACAAACACACAGTTTGGTTCAGCGCTATATTCTGGATGGGACGATTCACATTATGTTGTTTTTGTGTCTGTGTCCCTGTTTAATCCCAGAAGCGTTCGTCCAGCCAGCTGACTGACTCGCCGTAGTCTCCAACATTAGCCACATTTAGCCGGGAGCCGGCGTTAATCTCCCACTCCGTTTATAACTCAAAGTGTTTACACGATCATTACGAAGCTTGGTATTCATGTCGGGATCTCTATTTTGAAAATGCATGACACGGTGTGCGCCTGAGTACCAAGGACGTAAGTGTTGGCGGCCACGGGGGACAGTGGCGGTAACTGCTTGGTTTGTTGCCCTTGATGAATTTACAGGCTATAAGATTAAAAGCAGAGAGGCACCGAGGTGGTCGATTATCGGAATCCAGCTGCTATGATAAGTTTGAAAAATATTCAAATCAGTGCTTGCAAAGACTTTACAACTATAGCATTCCCTGATTTGACCCATGTGGGGAGTGGCTTTTATGACGATCTGAAATAGAAATCATGCGACGTCAAGAGTGGATAAATAGGCCTTTATAGACTCATGAAAGCTTGTGAGACATCCAATAAATGTCTTCTATAAAAACTACATATTTGACATTTTATGAGATATCACAGATGCTAAATTAGTTGTAATAAAAATGTTTTTGTCCTCGATCTGAAACAAAAGCGTAGGTGCTTGCAGGTGCATGGTACACCGGATGTAGGACTGCGACAGCAAGCCTGGCATAAGCGGCAAGCTTCAGTCGCCATTCTCCTTCCCTTCTGCCATTTGCCATTGCTGCATCCTGCTCTTTGCGCCAACCAAGACAACGGCGATTGGTTTAAAGAAATAGAAGCAAGCCAGTTTCTCCCCCTATAGCCGAATGATAATGTGTGCAGCCAGAGCGTTCTCCAGTGCTGACACAGCGCTACGGAGATCGGGCAATGTGAGACTGGAACAGAAATAAAGACCTGAACCATGATAACGACAAGAATGGTTCCACAATTCACCACGTCTGATTACATCAGACTGGTGTCCTGCAAGTATGAATAAGAATGTTTGTTTTCTTTTGATTATAATTAATAATATTTGGTGTTCTCGTGGAAATGTACAAGCTATTGTGTTTGACTTTGGCAACATTGTGACCTCATTATTCATGTCAATTATGTGTATTTGAGAGGGAGGGAGAGACTAACGAGCCCATCCATCAGTTTGAGTTGAGAAAAAGAGACACGTGGAGAGAAAGAAGCAAAAAAGCAGGGAAACATAAAGGAGAAGATCAAAAGACGGAGACAGAAGTTCGGATGTGGAAGATGATGAGGAAACAGAGCGAAAAGACGGTTGAAAACTTTGGGGAATTTGATTTGTTTATCTTAGACTGCTGATGCATCATAATGGCTCTACGTTGTTACAAAACCTCAAATGGTAACTTGTTAGGATGGGGTCTTTTAATGGCCATTACGAACAGGAGGGAAGATGACAGAAAACCAAAAAATAAAAAAATGAAATGCACATGTCTGATTATTGCTTTAAGAGACTTGAAAAAAATATTTTCAGAGAACAGAGAGGATGAGAGAAGAATTGCTGTCAGTTGTGCTCGGCTGCTTCTTTCTATGTAAAAAGGCCTGTTTCTGCAGCTCCTCTCCCTCTCTGTTATCCTCACCTGATCACTGTTGCCTCTCTCCTCCATCACTCTCTCTCTCTCTCCCTCTCTCCCTCCGCCTCTATGTTTCTCATCAGCTCTTCCTCTCCCTCTCTCTTTCTCCTTTACTCTTTCTCAACCACTCTGCCACACTCCACTGGCTTCAGCAAACGGCTCCCCTGTCATATTATCCCTCACACACACACACACACACACACACACACACACACACACACACACACACACACACACACACACACACACACACACAGAGAGAGAGAGAGAGAGAGAGATAGAGGAGCCTACAAACAGTGAGAGAGCATTGCAAGCATATAAAAATTCACTGTTTACACCCAAAATACCATATATACACAGACATATGTTCTCACACACACACACACACACACACACACACACACACACACACACACACACACACACACACACACACACAGATAGATAGATAGATATTGCGACTCACATGTGAGACACACACACACACACACACACACACACACATAATCTGAGGATGAGAGGCCCACTGCAGGGGATGACAGTTACCACTTGGCAGAGAGTAAAAAAAAAAAAGATCTGTATTTGATCACATTACTTTTTAATTAGAAAAACAAAGTGAGTATTGTGGTGCTTTATCACACATATACACACATATAGACACACACGGAAACAAAGTCAGTAGCAAGGCAATAAAGTGTTAGTTGCACATTGTTACATTTTATGAGCTGTGTTTTGTTTTATTGCATGTCTTCTGCCAAACAGTTAATATTTTCAATATTTGAGGGATATTCCGTACTTCAATCCATGTTTTTCTTATTTTTTTAAGGGGGGGGGGGGGGTTGCAATAAAGTAAGTGAAAGAGGAGAGGGGTTGTTTACAAGAGTTGTTTTTTTTCTGTTCTGGAGACGCTCTCCTCCTATTTCCACAACAACAATAACAAGAAAATTGCAGTTAAAAACAAAACAAAAAAATACTACATATTCATGCCAAGTAAAGAGGAGTGAAGAGGGGCTTCTCCGGTTGGCTTTCCTGCGTTTCCTGTGTGGTCCGCTCAAAGGGTTAAAGCCCAAAGTGAACTGAATTGTAAGAAGTTGGTTTCCAAGGGAAACTGTTCGCACCGTTCCAGCTGAGGCGGGACAAACCAACTGCCTGACACGGAGGGGAGAGCAGCGCTTCGATACAATTACGAATTAATACCGCAGCGCGTCGCTTATTACGTATTAACACACATCCTTGCGCGTATGATCACATAAATGCGACGCCAGTAGCTGCGTTGTTTGTAATTGACTATATTTTATCACGTAAGGTGAACACTCGGTGTCGTTTCCACCCCTCCCGTACAGCCAGAGTGCCGGGGTCCCTGCCAAGTCGGTTTGAAAAGAGCAGACAAAGGCTTTGAGCCCAGGACGCCCCTCTCTCTCTCTCTCACTCTGCCTACAAAGCCAACCCAGCTCTATCTTTTTCTGCTTTTCCTCTCGCTCGCGGAAATGTCTTCAAATAGGCGGCGTTGAGAAGCGCTTGTGGTTTCGGTTTTTTTTTTACTTTCTTACTCTGAAATGTACGACCGTCTGGATCCCCGCTCGGCCGAGAGAGGACGGCTTTTTGTAGGTATAATACAAGGAAGCGTCGTCTGAGAGAGGGAGAGAGAGAGGGGGAAGGATTGACGCTTTTTTCCTCCTCTCCTCCTCCTTCTTCCTTTCGCCCCCCTCGCCTCCTCTTTTTGGCGGAGACAGGAGTTGAGGCAGGAATAAACGCCTTTTTTTTCTTCTTTTTTTTTTTGCTTCTTCCCCCTTTTTTTTAATGTATTTGAATCCTACTGCGCAACGAGACCGGATCACGTGGGGTTGGAGAGAGTTGGATCGATTTTGCACAGTTCAATGTGAGAAAAAGAGAGAAACAAACAACTCCTATTTCTTTTTTTTCTTTTTACTTCTGTGGATAAGTGGGACTGTTGGTAGTTTGCATAATTGCAAGAGAGGGGGAGCGGGTTCTTGTTTCAGCCTTGGAGGTGTGGAGTATTAATTCTTATATGCCTGGGGTTTGAAAAACAATGGAGACGCACATTTCGTGCCTCTTCCCGGAAATTTTGGCCATGATTTTCAGCTATCTCGACGTGAGGGACAAAGGCAGGGTGGCCCAAGTGTGCATCGCTTGGAGGGACGCATCCTACCACAAGTCAGTGTGGAGGGGGGTGGAAGCCAAGCTGCACCTCCGCCGGGCCAATCCCTCCCTGTTCCCCAGCCTCCAGGCCAGGGGCATCCGGAGGGTCCAGATCCTGTCCCTGCGTCGCAGCTTGAGCTACGTGATCCAGGGGATGCCCAACATCGAGTCCCTCAATCTGTCAGGCTGCTACAACCTCACGGATAACGGGCTGGGTCACGCGTTTGTGCAGGAGATCCCGTCGCTGAGGGTTTTGAACCTGAGTCTGTGCAAGCAGATCACGGACTCCAGTCTAGGCAGGATAGCTCAGTATCTGAAGAACCTGGAGGTGCTGGAGCTCGGCGGCTGCAGCAACATCACCAACACGGGGCTCCTGTTGATAGCCTGGGGCCTCCACCGGCTCAAGAGCCTCAATCTGAGGTCCTGCAGGCATGTCTCGGACGTGGGGATCGGACACTTGGCGGGCATGACCCGCAGCGCGGCGGAGGGATGTTTGAACCTGGAGTACCTGACCCTCCAGGACTGTCAGAAGCTGACGGACCTGTCACTCAAACACATTTCCAAGGGGCTCACCAAGCTCCGCGTACTGAACCTGAGCTTCTGCGGGGGCATCTCCGACGCAGGGATGATCCACCTCTCCCACATGGCCTCACTGTGGAGCCTCAACCTACGCTCCTGTGACAACATCAGCGACACGGGGACCATGCACCTCGCCATGGGCACCCTGAGGCTCTCCGGGCTCGACGTCTCCTTCTGCGACAAGATAGGGGACCAGACCCTGGCGTACATTGCCCAGGGGCTGTACCAGCTCAAGTCCCTGTCCCTGTGCTCGTGTCACATCTCCGACGACGGGATAAACAGGATGGTGAGGCAGATGCACGAGCTGAGGACCCTGAACATTGGACAGTGTGTGCGCATCACGGACAAAGGGCTGGAGCTCATAGCTGACCACTTGACCCAGCTGGCAGGCATCGACCTGTATGGATGTACCAAGATCACCAAGAGGGGACTGGAGAGGATCACACAGCTCCCCTGCCTTAAAGTGTTGAACCTGGGACTGTGGCAGATGACAGAGAGTGAGAAAGTGAGGTGATTGGGAATGTTTTGTTGGGGTTTTTTTTCCTGTTCTTTTTGTTGTCGGATGGGGACAGAGGGGACATGCGGAGCAGGAGGAGGGGGAAAAGATGGGCGGGTAAATTTCTTTTCTTATTTAAAAATAGAGAGAAAACCTCCGTTTTCCCTTCCGTGTGGTTGTGTAAGGTGTGCTTCTCCCATGTGACCAGAAATTTTATTTTCAAATGTTTTTATTTCTCTCTCTGTTGGCCTTGCAGGATTTCAATTAGTGTTTTATAATGACTAAATATTCTGCCTGGTAGGAAGCAATTAAAACTTACTTTTTATACGAGCCCATGAAAAATCCCTGTTAACAATTGTGTTTTGATCTCGTATTGAGTTTTAACATCTCAGAAATTGTGACATCGGACTGGAATCATTTTACAATGCAAATCAGCTTGTTTCACCTATTTAAAAAAAAATTGTAATTTAAATAATATGCGTCATTTACTGACACTTGGTTCCAGAAAATTCTGAAAGTGAAACTTGCATCCATCCAAAGTTACATCTATCTTTTTTTTCATTTAAAAACAGTGTGTTTTGGAAACTTTTCTTTTAGTTTTTTTTTTTTTTTTTACAGCGAGTCTGCATTTGAGACATTTTAAGACTAATCTCCGCTACAGCCATCACGCCTAAAACATTTGGCTACCTCGTATGTGGTTGTTTTTCGAAAGGGTGTATACTGTTAAATAAAACAGAAGGAAAGTGAGAATGAGAGACTGGGAGAAAATGTGCCTAAAGGGACTGTGTCTGCCCCCTCCCCCCATCCCTCCCTCCATGAGCATAGCTGGAGAAAGGAGACCAGGACACAATCTAACTACCTTTTGTTAATTTACCCCCATAAACAGCAACAATTTCCCAGAGCGAGAGAGAGAGAGAGAGGGACAGCAAGCTGTAAAATCTATTCAGATTTTAACGACGACGCTTTATGCAAAAAACAAAACATAACCCGCTTGTGTGCAAGAGCTTTTTTTATTTGTTTGTTTCCTCATTTTTTTAAGGGATAAAGTCCAACTTCCCTTCAGAGACGTGTTGTGTTCAAGCTTTGGCCAATATAAAAAGGAGACAAGATGATCAGTTTCCCCTTAGAAGAGACACCTACAGTCGTCCTATAACAGTGCAATAGAGATACTGGAATATTATAGTGCTACCAATGCTCGATAAAATGTGATCGGGCTGTTAATAAACACGATATGCATCCATGTTCAGTGCGTTATAGGACCATTTGGTGTTTTTTCTAAGGGATGCTGGTGGAAATAAATGTCAGTGGATGTCGTTTAGATCGCCGTACTTCAAATTGAAGTGATTTCTATATCTTATACCCTTTATTGATCGAAACAAATCAGGGTTTGTCTAATGGCTTTATTTTCCCACGTTAATGCCAACGCAGGTCGCATTCATATTCATGTTGCTCTCACCGGGGAGAGAGAGTGGAGGGTAGGGATATCTCTTTTTTTTTCTTCTTCTTCTCCCCCTTCCTCTTTATCGCTATCTCTCCCTGAATAAAAAATACTCTGAATCCATTTTGAGACACGCTTAGAATATGGAGCGATCGATTATTTTTCTTTCTCTCCGTGTCGGGTTACAAGCGGACTGCGTCTCTTTTTTTTCCTCTCCCCATCTCTCTCTCTCTTTTTTTTTTCTCACACACACACATTAACACACACATGCACACACACAGGCCTGTGTGTGCGCGTTTTAATGTAATGCAATGACCTGCTAGAAAAAAATTAATATACGGATGTGCGTCCTGCTGAAAAAGCTGTGTGTTTGAAAAATAAAAAAGATGTACTGTATATTATGTGTTTGTAAAGGAGAAAAAAAATGCAGAATCCCAAAATTAAATTGTTTTATATTCTTACGGTTAAAACAATTAAAGATATTTATATAATGAACGAAACAGAGCGGTGTGGACTACTTTTGTGTAGGTGTAGCGTTCCATTGTTGTCATGCTGTCTTGTGTTTTTTTTGTCATTAAGAATGTTTGTTTCCGCATGGTAATTTGGCATCGTTCGTTCCCACAAGACAGTAAGTACTGCTGTGGTCTTGTCCTACAATGATTTTGTGCATAATCAGGTGCATTTAGTGCATTAAGGGCTCTTCATTGTAATGCATCGCTCCTAAGAACCACCCACACATGTCTTGAGTATTGTCCCGTATCAGTCAAGCCTAAGCTTTCTCAAAAAAGGACTGGAAAAAGGGAAATAATCTGTTGTTGTTTTTATTATTTACGAGGAGATTCAAAATGGATGCTTGCCGTCTTGATTTGGCTGCAGTGCTTGTGTAATTAATTATCACCAGGGCGTTTATTATAGGAAGCTGTTCTACCCTGCTGACTTTTTTAATCATCGACGTCTGTTTTTTATCCTCAAATGCAGCGCGCAACGTGTTTCGGCTCAACTGGTAGTAGTTCAGAGTTTTCACGTTTGAGGCGCGGGGGGGTTGAAAGCGTAAAGTAGGTTGCGGGTCCTCTCCGGTGGATTTCATGGCTTGAATGGAAGGTTTTGGGTATTAGTTTTGGTTATTTTTGCAGTGTTTTATTTCACATGTGGCAGAGCTGCATCTGTGTGGCTGCATGTGCAGAGTAATGAGATCTAAAGTTGGTTAGAGCAGACCCCCCCCCCCTCCCTTTTCTGCTTTCCATCAGGACGTGTCCTGTGTGTGAAGTGACACCACACACACACACACACACACACACACACACACACACACACACACACACACACACACACACACACACACACACACACACACACACACACACAGAGGGTTGCCAGACCAGTCAGTGGCCATTGTTTGTCTTTAGAAGTTAGGAAGGCAGGTTCTGGTGGGGGATTTTTTTTCTTCTTTTCCCCTCTTTCTCCTCCTCTTGTTCAGTCACGCATACCAGATCCTAGACCAGGCAGGAGAGCCCCCACCCCACCCACTGCTCCTTGTCCACCCCCCCCCCCCCCCCCCCCACACACACACACACACACGCACACACACAAACTGCCCTTTACAACCACACACACACTTTTTAGCATTCCACACAATCATTCAAAGCATTTAAGCATTCTGCCTCCCCTGACTCTCTGTCCATGGGGATTTGGGGGATAAAGGCCAGCGGAGGGGTTGTTGACCACAGGGACACACAGAGAGAGAGAGAGAGAGAGAGAATGAGAGAGAGAGAGAGAGAGAGAGAGAGAGAGAGAGAGAGAGACACAGGGAGAGAATGTCAGTGTTAGCTGTTTCTTAAGTTTGCTTTAGCCGGCCTTTGGTCTTGTGCAATAACACTGCAATGAGTGCACACTGAGACGTGAAAGATTTTTGTCTGTGGCATTTTGTGGCCGCTTCGTCCCAGAAACATCCCATAATACGCAGTTTGGAAACCACAGAAAGAATAACATGTAGTCGAGCTATGAATTTGTTTGTATTTTGCTCATACAGTGGGATTGTTACACGTTGTGTGCCTTATAATGACATGCTGACAAATGTGGTTAGTCCATATGCAGAGTCGGTTTGGTTGAATCCTGAATGCTGCAGCAAGCAAGGCAACAAGAGTGATAGAAGAGAACTTAAAAGGAAAGAGGTGTGACGTGACAAATTGTTGCTTGAATACTGATAAATGAATAGGGAGGTGGGAGGCGTACAATGCACCCGATTGTTTCCTTATCATTTGACATTTGGGTCTGCAGACCTTTCCCGACAGATACAGGAGACTCGCCGTGACAAGGTCACGTCACGTGCCTTCCACGGAAAAGGTCCGCGGGCTGAAATGTAGAGTGACAGAGATACAATCAACTGCATTCAAATGATAATGTGATACGTTATTAATCCCCACAGGGAAAATCTCTTTTTGTCTGCCTGCCCTCCACAGGGAGGTCAGAGGTCAGGCTCGGCTCCAGAACCCCACTGCTGCAGCTACCCGGGGATTGGGTGTCTTGCTCAAGGACACGTCAGAAGGGTGGAGTGTCGTGATGTTTTTTTTTATATCAGGTCACCTTGCCTAACTGTCCCCCCCTTGCTGTTCGTTTGTGAGTCGTCGGAGGTGGTGCAGGCCACCTGTGAAGCACCGCTTCCAAACTACTGACGCTATTTAAACCGATGAAACGATTCTCCCAGAACAGTCTGTGAGGGGAATGCAAACGTTTCCGTTATTGTATAAGTTGCCGTCTCAATTTGCATTTTGAATAAAGAGCAGATTGTGAATTAAGCTCTGGAGTTTCACTGCTGGGTGGCCAGCTTTATGTGGTTGCAGAGAGCATGATATATCACTCTATTGTGTAGAATGCAAGTTAACTTTGCTTTTGCGTAAGATGAACTGTGGGCCGACACAGGTCCTACCCATATTTCTATTACACAAAAAGATAGTTTGCTTGAAAAACATAATTACAGATCATCAAAAGCCAATTTATGTTAGAAAAAGCTTACTTTCAGCACGTTATCAGAGATTCTACACTTCCATACTTTCTCCTCTGCAGTTCTGCTTCCCTTTTATAACAGTTGCACAAATAAGTAGTGCAACTGGTACCAGTTATACCAGTAAAACTACTTTCCTGCAGATTTAGTTTGTAGTTTTCAGATTCAAGTGCAATATTTCAGTAAGTTTCAAATCCACTTCAAGAAACTGTTGAATTTGGGACATTTGTTCACTTTCTTGGCGAGAGTTAGACAAAATGATTGATACCACTTTCATTCATTTGTCTGTTAAATATGAAGTTGGAGATGCCAGGATCCAGGAGATGATTACGTTAGCTTAGCATAAAGACTGAAAGCAGGGGTAAACAGCTAACCTTGCTCTGTCCAAAGGTAAACAAATCTGCCTAGTAATTTGCTTATTAACGTAATAGCTCACTTGTTTAACCCATATAAAAACTATTTTGTTCTGTTCTCTGCTTGTCTACTGACATGATGGTGATGAATCCAGGAATTGTCTGCTCCTGGCCAGGAACTAGTCCAGCACACGACCCGCCCGTAAAAAACCACAGCTTCTCATTTAGCTAGTCTGGTTAAGAGGAGTGAGTGATGAGTCAGCGGGCAGTTAATGGCAGAATTAAAGGTGTTTTGAGAAAGTGAGAGATGCTGCAACCATGATAGGTCCTTGAACCTGTAGCCAAAACTGGCTACCCAAAATATTAGCAGGACGCAAGATTAGCTGTGGACGGACACAGATGTGCACACCCACTCTCTCACCAACGCACTCGCGACCAATCACATGATCCCCCTGGTGGAGATAAATAGTGGTGCTAGTAGCTGACCAGGTCAGCTGTTTCACAGTGTTTTGTGTCGTTATGCTAAGCTAAGCTAACAAGCTTCTGGCTATAGCTTCATATTAACTGTACATACATGAGATCGGTATCAATTTTCTTGTCTAATGCTCAGCAAGATAGCAAATGAGAATTTTATCTCGTGTCCCAAAATGTCAAACAATCCCTCATACTCGGCCGTCGAGTCTTAAAGCTACAGCGTGTTTACAGTTGGTTGTGGAGCTGATCAAATGTGTAAAAGTCCACATACTGACCAGCGAATTTACAAATTAACAAAACGTTGTCTGGCACGATTTGTCCACATGGAAATCAACAATTTAAGGACGAGACTGAAAGCTGTGTGGATGAATATTCCAACAGATTGAGCAACGCACTAACATCGCCACGTTTAGGGGTTCATTTCTGCGGTGTAACTCGAAGGTTTCACTGTGAAAATGGATGCACTTACAAGGCAGCTTCATGGGCTCAAAGTGCTCCTGAAAGTGCTTCATGTGAAGAATATGTCTCACTCCCTTTAAACCCACATATTGTGTGATTGACAGCTTGCAAACAAAGTCAAAAAAGCTCACAGGCACCCACATTTGACAAAAGGCCCACATTTCTTCCCCATATGGGTCACTAACACGTGTAACTGAAGCCATTTCATGCTATAAATTCTGCTTTCGCATTCGAACTTTGCCGTGCGGGTGAGTGTGCGTTGGTCCCGTAAGTTGTAAAAGTTGAACTGTGACTCGTCACGTTGCGCTCTGAACCACATTTCCTGTCAGGCTGAGAGGAACAGCAGTGTGTGTGTGTGTGTGTGTGTGTGTGTGTGTGTGTTTTACTGCTATCATTAAAGGAATGGTTCAACATTAAAAGGGGAACTGGGGTTCTTCACAACAAAGCAACAGAGGTATTAGCAGCAGAGTGTTACTAACCCCCCCCCCACCCCCCATCTCTGGCTGCAACTCCTCGTCTGCTGCGTTTGTCTGTCTTTCTGGACTGTTCAGGCCTCCGTCTGTCTGTAGTCCCCGTCTCTTTTGCTTCTCAACTTATATATTGCTCATTTTAAAGCTCCTTCCCATATCTTTATCTCCACCTTGAGAACTGGACTCTTCACATATTCCTTCAGTTATTTCCTCCTTCCTCCTTTCATGCCCACGGTCTCCCTCTCCATCTCTCTCTTCTGTCGTCTACTTCTTCTCCCCCTCTCAGCATTTCCATTTCTACCCTCCACCCTCCTTCCTCCTCTCCGTGGCACCTGGTGTTGAGGTGTCGCTGAGGTGGGCCTACAGTAGACGGCTCTTTGAAGTCCCAGGGGCCCTCGGGGGCTGTGTGTGTTGTGTGTTTGTGTGTTTGTGTGTGTCAGGAAGCTCTTTTTTTTCCTTCTTTTTAAATCAGCGGCCCCAGTCGGGAACATTTGGCGTTGCTTTTGATTTGAGCGTCTCTAATGTTTAAACGACCTTCTCTGTACAAGTGCTCGTATGTGTGTGTACTGTACTTCCTGATTATGTGTAGGAGGAGGATTTAAGTCCCTATTATCATTCTTTATTTGCCTTTCTCAACCAATCAAAGCTGGACAGAAGGGATGGTTCAGTCTTTTTTTAAACTTAAGGAATGTTATTGGGACAAAACTATACTTTGTTTTTGTCTGTATAGAATGAGCTTTATTAGACTCCATGAGCCCTTTAGGATGTGAAACTGTATAAAACATACATTTTCTATTCAGATAAGACTATAAAACACCAATATAATAATGCATAATGTTTTAAAGCAAGACTTGATATGTGGTAGGGTCATATTGAAACTTACTGGGTTTATGGCTGGAGCAGTCGGGGGGGAATGAGGGGGAGCAGCAGAGGAGAAAGCACCTCTGTCCTGAAGTCTGCTATGGTCAGCACCCACTCTGGAGAGAGAGAGAGAGAGAGAGAGAGAGGGGGAGTTAAGGCAGAGAACGAAAGAGAGAAAACCAGCGAAAGTGGTAAAAAAAAAAGAAGAGAAGAGAAAGGAAAAAGAAACGAGAGAGAAACAGATGAGGGAGAAGAGAAAGAGAGGGAGACGGAGAGAGGGGAATCTGTGAGTCACTGTTTAACTGTGGGCTGCTAAAAGTCGGCTAGCCATGTTAAAATACCGTCTGAGCGTGTACACACACACACACACACACACACACACACACACACACACACACACACACAAACTCTTCCGAAATGAAGAAATCTGCCTAAAATTCAACAATGGTTGGCACAAGACTCACCCTCACACACACACACACACACACACACACGCTCACACACACATATTAAAAGTTTATACAGAAATCCTGCTTCTGCCTCTCTCAGACGTCGCTGCCCAATAGACCAGCTAATTATTTTCAGTCGGACACCAGGCACGCACACACCTCTGCTGCACATTCCTCAGAAAGTAATGAGCTGCTTTTCTACAAAAGGTAAGAATTTAGGCGAAGGTCAGATATAATTCTTTCCAGTTTCAGAAAGTCGAACTTTGCATCAAAAGCAGGAGCCAATTACATCATCCAAACCCTAAGTAATTTCTTTTTTGAAGAAGTAGGTGGATGACAATTAGCTCTTCCTCTACGAGGACGGTCCTTGTGAGAGAGGGTGCCGTGGTTTTAACGGCAGTATCTGCACCAGGACTCTCCTTCTTCAGCTACCATTTTCAACACGACCTACTAATCTGATTACTTTGCAAAATTACTTTAAAGTATAATAGTTGAGCTTAGTCTGTTAAATATTAGAAACCAGTGTAACAAGATGAAGCCAGCTGGAGCAGCTCTTTGAAGTTTTACCTAGTGGCCAAACGGTGGAATTACAACTTCTGGGTGATGCTACTGGTTAGCATCCTAGCATCCTAACATTAGCGAATTACCACTGAATGCAAAGTATAGCTGAGGTCGACGGAAAAGTTCTTCGTTTTGCAGGAATGTGGTCTTAAAACACATATTTGCAAAATAAATGTTTTTTGACTTGAGGATAGCGACAGGAACATTTAATTTGAATCATTCATCCATTAATTCAGAGCCGGGCTCAATGTGTGTCCCACATGTTATGACAAGCTATCAAATAGCTGTCACGGTGTCAGTCGGCTTCATTCTCTGTGGACCATGAATGTCATAAAAATCCACCTGAGTCATTATAAATTGAAACATTGAGACATATTGAGATATATGCGTTGAACCATGAGCCTAAAATGATGGCTATTGCTCGTTTGTGTGGTATCAACTGTCAAAATCCAAATATATTGCATTGTGCATTGATATAAAACCACAAATTCTCACATTTGATCATGTGGAATCAGCCACTGATGATTAATCACTAATCAAATTATAATTGTTTCAGCACTACTCTGGTGCATTTTCCAGCCTCCAGACAAGAGAAACCTTCACTCATTAGCCCCTCTGGGTGTTCAACTGCTTATTATTTTATCAGGTCACTTCCTGCTGTAGGCCTTTTGCTCATTAGGCAACAGATGCAGATATTAATCCACCCTTTATGCCGCGCGTCAGCATCACAGCTATTATTAGTCCCAAAGATTATATTCTTAAGACTTTGTTCCTTCAATATTTATGCTACTTGTATGAGCTATGTTGCTCGAAACATCGTCGTCGTTACATCTTATACACAACATAAGCCGTTCTGTGCAGTTTTGCTTGATTAATGTCAGATCTGGCAGACGGAATGAGGAAAACAACACACTAAATCTTTCATTGGAAACCATAAGACCCTGCTTCATTCACAATCAAACCATGGACGTCGTTGCTGAATCTTTTATTAAAAAAAAAAGCCTCAGCTTTTACAATGGGAGACTGGGAATTATGCAGCATGTGATGTTGACTTCTGCTCCATATTCCTGCTTCATTCGACGGTACCCAGCGGAGAAAGACAGGGGAGGACGGACATGGAGAGACAGAGAGAGAGAGAGAGAGAGAGAGAGAGAGAGAGAGAGGGTGACATGCAGGTTCTTTTTCGGTGTCTCTGTCTCGATGTGAAACCACGTGAAGCTCTGACAGGAATGTGACAGATACCTGCGATGTCAAAAAAAACAAAAACGGCGGGGCTCACACTCATTCTAATTTGTCAGGTGAGACGGTGTTTTTGGTAGCGTGGGAGGTGCGGTGCGTTTGTGTGCGTGCTTGTCTTCCTGTCGGTGCATAATGCATGTGCGTAGACACTGAGCGGCGTCTCTGCCGGCTCTCTGTGCCTCCCTGTCAGCTCAGCTTGTCATTCAAGCATCAATAAAGAGAAACTTTTTTTTTTTTTTACTTTCTCTTTTGCTCTGTCTAAAATTTGTCACGCTTTTTTTTCTCAAACAGGAGGGGGAAACGGGCAGAAAGGAAGACAGAAAAAAACGGCGTGTTTGACAGGAAGTGTGTTGGAACAGAGAGATTGCACGACGTTAACAAGGAGAGTTTTTTTTTTTAGGAGGGTAGATGTTTGGAGTGTTTGGAGGGCAACGGTGAGGAGGAAAGACAAACAGCGGGTGAAAACTACCCCAAATTGAAATGATGATATAGCATCACTCAGTTGAGATAAGTTGTCATCAAATTCCATCATTTGGTCTGTGGCCTAAGCTTCGAACTACTCGAGGTGCCCCTCGGTTTCACCAGGAGCGAAGGAATACAAACTTAACGGCACAATCAGCGTCCTCCTTAATGTGTAATGTCGTACACGGACAGATGTTGAATCACTTGAGTTTGTAGGCTACCCAGAGGCTATGACGTACTCAAAAGCTCTCAGATGCCAGTCACCCGCTGCCATGGCAACAGGCTGCAAGCTTAGACACAATATGTGTTGAAGCAGTTGCAGTGTCATCATAGTTTGTATTTCCTTAGAAGAAAGAATGAAGGAAAATTTACATTTCAGATTAAATGGGAATGCCCCTTTAAGAAAAAAAAAACTTGAAGTAGTAGTAGTAGTTTTCCCACCACAGAAAATAGAATAGTACTGCTGCACGTGTTCGGATTTAGACCAAATATATAAATACACTAATACACTGTTTACTGGGGAATAAAAGGAAGGTCTGAACTTGTCGGCGCCGGCACTGAATTTGATTGAGCCGAGAGTCATTTTTCGTTCAATCCAATTAACCCGGGAAGTCTACATTCAAACCATCAGAAAATCCCCATCAAAAGGTTATTTAATATTCAATCTATAAAGGCATTATTGAGACAGAGGAGCACTCTTATCTGCCAGTAAATGAATTACAGTTTCAATTTGCATGTTGAGTGAATTGAACTGAAAGTGCCTCAGACCCAGAGCGTCCACTAGAGCTGTCGTGTGCCTGCTGATAACCAGCCTGCCAATTCAGGATTTGGCAAAAAGATAGATTTACACACTGGTCCATTTTTCTATTTTTGGATTGGCTTAAAGGAGAACAGATCCGTAAGAAGTCTATGGCACCTTGTTGAGGAGACGGACTCATGTTGGCAAATCATTCATCAGTTATGTTTGCTTAACTGCTTTTTTTCCAAGTTTTGCAAAAGAGGGACAAGTATGGAAACGACAAAGGGATGTTAGGGTTCGAATCTTGCAAGAAATGTATGTGTGAAGGAATCACTAGTGAATAGCTTGTGTTGGACTTTAAATAATCTACTGTATTGAAATATTTTTACTTTGAAAATGATCTGAATTCATGTAGTTTGAATTCTTTTCTAATTGAGTAATTTCTAATATTTCATTTTTGTAATGGTTCACAGCCTCTACTAGATAATTAAAGTTTCAAAGTTCAACTTGAAACTATAATCAAGTTTCTCAAATTTCATAAAAAAAAAAGTTTTTTTCAGAAATATCATTTGCAAAGTCACTCAAATTGATTGTCGACATTTAGAAATTAAAAGATAACCAACTCTGACGGTCCCATAATCCAATAAACAAGACTTTTTGTGAATCCAGAAAACAACAACAAAAAACAGACACTTAAATTGACCTCCTGGATACTTCAAAGAGGGTAATTCAAACCACGTACATTCATACAGATGGTTCTAAAAATAAAATGATTACTACAGCCTGTCTCTGCTTCCACACGTGTGTTTTAATTTCTCACATGCAATGTACACTGAACGCAGCACGTGTGCTAAAGGCTGCAGTCAGACGTGTGCGTGCCAGCAGCCCGACTTCTCCTCTTGTGCAGACCTCGTCTTTCCACCTCCTCTTCAACAGATGTGACCGGACCAAAGGAAAACAAACCTGCAGTACAAGGTCTGTTTGCTAACGCGGTGTGTCTCTAAGAGTCCAGGTTCAAAGTCAGAACTGACCTGAGAAGCCCCAACTCGGTCCCTCACGCAACCAGCCTCCACAAGTGAAAGGAACAAAATAAACCCTTTGGATACTGCGAAGAAGAAGAAGAAGAAGAAGAAGAAGAAGAAGAAGAAGAAGAAGAAGAAGAAGAAGAAGAAGAAGAAGAAGAAAGGGCAAGAAAATTAGGCAGTGACGTATCTGATTGAAGCCTTAAGAGAGTGAAAGAGAAAAGAGTGAGATAATTAGTGTGTTTGTGTGAGAAAGATAGAGGGAAAAAACAGACGAATAGAGGAAAAGAGACAGGCATGGTAAAAAAAGAGGCATGGTAGAGTGAGAGAAGATAAAGAGAGAAAGTGAGGATGGAATACAAAGAGGGTGTGTGTGTGTGTGTGTGTGTGTGTACACCAGGTGTGTATCCGCCATCCCCAAGGTCCTTCTAGCTGTCTTCTCCTATTGATTAGTTCATATTGATCTGGCCTGACACACACACACACACACACACACACACACACACACACACACACACACACACACACACACACACACACACACACACACACACCCAGCATGGTTGACTTGATTTAGCCAGGCT
This sequence comes from Eutrigla gurnardus, assembly GCF_963514095.1. Taxonomy (NCBI): domain Eukaryota; kingdom Metazoa; phylum Chordata; class Actinopteri; order Perciformes; family Triglidae; genus Eutrigla; species Eutrigla gurnardus. Next base: position 12,062,541 of record NC_139932.1, on the reverse strand, counting down.
TTGACACAGGGGACACGAGGGTACATTGTTAACACACATGCAGCCATGCACATACACCCACACATGCAATCCCCCCTATCATTTTGCCTCGTAGAATGACAACCATCTTTTCTCTGACACACACACACACACACACACACACACACACACACACACACACACACACACACACACACACACACTTGTCAAACACTCTGCCTATTTGCTCGTGTGGCTTTCTGGCAAACCGGCAGAAACGATGAGAATGTATGAGACAGACTGTCAGGAGGAAACTGTGTAGGAGCCTGATAAATAAATCTTGTCAGTTTCTGTGGAAATCAAGGACGCTGATTTACTTTCCGACCGACCGCCATGCGTGACGGTATGTTCTCTTGGATGTTACAGCGATCCGTTTAGCTCGGATGAAGCTCAACCTAAAATGTAAAGTGGCTGTAATCAATATCACATGACTTGTATGTGAAAGGGGTTGCTCTTGTGACTAACTTACAGTGAATGATCACCCAGTCGAGCACTAGCGCCTTGTGAACAGCACACCTGTGTTGGTTTGACTCATACACCACCCTTCCCCCCCCACCCTTCGTGCAGTTTCTCAATCTTAATACTACGCCTGTGAATCTGAATGTCTAATAATGGCTCTGCCAGCTTTACACTGGAGTATTTGATGCCCTGGAAGCTGATAAATCTCTACCTGCTCAGACCCAAATAGCAGGCAGACCACGTTAGTGACTTGCTGGTGAACATAGTTATTACTCTATTTCCCTCAGGAGTCCAAAAACACACTTAAAAAAAGGGGGAATATTGGACTTACATTCATGGGAGGGATAGAAACGTGGGTTACTCATCTCTCATGTGATGAATGATGCGTAAATAGGCAACTATCATGTGTTTGCAGCTTGTTTCCACATCCCCCACGGCGTCAAAAGATCAGTTATTACATGTTTTATTGAATCACAAAGAGCCTTTTTTTTTTGTCACATGATGTTCTATAAGATTTTGGGTCACAAAACATTAGCTGTCGAACACAGACAGCTGCAGCCGCCTAAAGGCAGCAGCCGAAAGTAGCAGGGCTGCAATTGGAGGGTCAATGGTGCAAATCCCCAGACCGGCTGGGAAAATGCAGGTGAATGCGTCTCCCCTCCCTCACATAAAAAAAAAACAAAAAAACATACAGTCAAGTCAAGGTGCCCTTGAGCAACACATCTCACCTCCAACTGCTCCTGAGCTGCTCAGCGGCAGCTGCACAAGACCGTGTTTGTTCGGCGCAGCTCCCGGTGCGACTGCGTGGAGCTCTGTGAAGGTGAAGTGGGTCGAGGCTGATAAAGAGAACTCTGCGTGCTTGTTCCATCTTTGCATGATGAGAAGGAGACGACATAATGTGTGTGTGTGTGTGTGTGTGGGGGGGGGGGATCTGGACACATGTCTGCCCCTCTGATGAGAAGGTCTTTCTTGTCACGACCAGAATGATGCATGGTGGGACCCGGTGGCAGGTGCCCTGACGCATATCAATATGTATACACCACATTTATATACACCACACACACACACACACACACACACACACACACACACACACACACACACACACACACACACACACACACACACACACGAAGATCACAACTTTCTTCTTTTTTTTTTGTCCTTCATCCAGGCTCTGTGCTAGACTTGCTTTCTCCCTCTTTGTCTCCGAATCAGGAGAAACGTCACTGTCTGTCTCTGCCTTTAGTCTTTTGTGTGCATGCAGAAACACACATAAATACAGACACACAACACCTGCACACACACACACACACACACACAGCCTGCCTTCTGCTGCTGTGATGGCTCCGAACTGTCAAAACATCCTTGCTTTCTCTCTCTCTCTCTCTCACACAAAAGCAGCCTGACTGAGCTTGTCTATGCAGGTTCAGAGACACTGCTGTCTATCCTCCCTCACTCTCTCTCTTAGTCTCTCTCTCTTTCTTCCTCCCTCCTTTCTTCTGCCTCTCTCCTACATTTGTGTATCTTAGCGTTTAGATTTTCCTTTCTCTATCCGTCTCCCGTGTCTCGCTGTCTCTTGCCTACACGGGGATCTGCATATTTAAAAAAACAAACAATATAACGCATGTTATTCTTCTAGTGTATTAAGTTATCATTCAAGATGTGTGAACTAAATACATAGCTGTTGATAACAACTCATGCTGTGCTCTTAAGCTGTGCTTCGACTCACTATTAAGTTGTTCTCGTTGACATATTTAACTGTCTCAGGCATGATAATGTCATCTGACTGCAGTTTATTGCTGCTACCAGTTGAGCGAAGCCAACCAAAATCCCCGCATCCATCAATCAATTCGCTGCTATGCTGGCAAAGTCGCCAGGCAACATAAATGCGGGTTAATAAGAACACCTGTGCTGTGTGATTGGATATACTGGCATCAAAACCAGTGGCTTCCGAACACATGCCTCTCTCATCCCTTCTTTTTGAGAGGAGCTTCTCCAGGTGAGTGTGGAAATCCAAAATGCAGAAAGATGTGTTTTTAAAATTGTCAAAGCTATGGAGTCTTGTGAAAACCCTCTGATGCTAATAAAAAAATAATTCCAGCCTTAAATTGCCTTTGAAGGCTGGTTTTCTGCTGCAAGATTCACTAAACATTTCACCAAATCTCAAGAAAACTGATCCCCGTCCCATAAAACCACATGCCAAGAAACAGAATCAATTCGTTGCACCCAAAGTGTAAAACGCTAATCCCGTTTCCAACATGTACTACAGTAAAGTATCCTGGTGAAATCATCCCACAAAAAAAATGATATGAACAGTTCAACGGCGAAAACAGTGAAGTTTCTTTTTCAAACATGGCTTTGTGGTAAAATATGTTTCTCTCCTACTAACACACACACACACACACATGGCGAGCTGTGTGTTTGGCCTGCAGGGTGTGCACAGCAGGGAGGAATCAACCGTATGGCAGACATGAGGACGGAGCCAAATCTGGCTCGTACACATGGTGTGTGGCCGTGCTGCCCTGTGTGTGTGCATGTGTGTGTGTGTGTGTGTGTGTGTGTGTGTGCACGTGTCGCTGAAGGCAGCCTGCACTTAAATATATATCAGGGGCAGCGGTTGCCTAGAGGTAAGCAGTTTTCACTGGAAAGCGACCAAAGGAATGAATGAAAACCACTCTCCGGCTACTATCACCGTGCCCTTCCAGCAAGGCACTTAAGGTGCCGCGGCTTCACAAGAGCCTAAACGTGAATGGAGGGAGAAGGAGAGCAATATTACATAGGAGGACATATTCTAAACATCGCCAAAGTAAATGCTAATCTGGGAATGGGGGCAAAACCGGCAGTCAGATGATCAAGAAGGTTCTAAACAAGGTCTGAACCAGGAAGCAGATCTGTAGATTACATGTGTGTGAGTTCAAGTGCTGGAATCTTCATCAACTGTTAATGCTTATTATGGTTTTGCTTCTGGATTTAATTGTGTGTAAAAGAAGTTTAGAAAGTAGTCAAAGTAGCTGCATTAGTATGCATGCATACATTTAAAGGCTGACTGTATTAAAGACACTGTTTATGTAGTGTGGTTCCATGTATGTGTGTGTATGTGTGTGTGTGTGTGTGTGTGTGTGATGCCGAAACGTCTCTCGTGTCAGCGAGCGCAGGAGAAGCATGTGTTGTTATGTGCGTGTCCATGTCATTGCATGCTGCCTGCATGAAAACACGCATGTCATTTAATTGTACACGTGTGTGTGTGTGTGTGTGTGTGTGTGTGTGTGTGTTTGTGTGTGTGTGTTGTGCACCGTCTGTGAGAGCGTCTTGGCTCGTCGTGGTGGCTTTTTTTTTTTGTCAGTGCATGAAAATCATTTATTCATGTTTCATTCTCTCCACAGAGCCATTTGTGTCTCGCATGCATGCCTTAATAGAAGCTCTTTGCTCACATGTGTAGCTAAAGGTAAGACTACGGATGTTGCATCGTCTCTTCATGTTCTCCTTTCTCATCTCTTGTAACATTTTTTTCCCTTTTAAAGCTCTCCAACCCCCGTCTTCACCCCGACCTCGTCTTTACTTGCCACATCTCCTCTCCCCTAAAGATCTGCGTCTCGTCATCTTTTTTTTTTCCACCTCTCATGACTCTCTTGCGCGTAGAGGATAACCATTCATGCAGCATTTCTCACTCGGTGCGAGTGTGTCGGTCTGTGTGGGAGGTTTTTTTTTTAAAAATGCATATATTCTATAAGAGGGGAGGAGGAAACGGAGCGTGGTGAAAAGAAAAATACAGCCTCTGTGTGCGCATTGTGTCAGTTGAGTTGACATCTGATCTTGCTGAGTATGGTAAAGAAGAAAGTGCTGAAAGTACTGTGTGTGTGTGTGTGTGTGTGTGTGTGTTTTGTGGCCTGCATGTGTCCTCGTTTCTGTGTGGGTGGTAAGAGGAGGGAGTAAGGAAACAGGGTGTGTGTGAGTGCACTTAGTTTAAGTGTCAGCATGGCTTAGTGTGTGTGTGTGTGTGTTCTTGTGTGTGTGAGTGTGTGAGTGAGACAAGCAGGGAGAAAAGAGGGGGAGTCGGAGTGAAACAGAGGCTGAGAGATGGATGGCATGCAGAGGGAGGGTGATGAGGGAGGGAAGACGGCGAAGAGGAATGAAGGAGGCGGAATCAAGTGATTGGGAAGGCAAAGAAGAGATGGAAAGAAGTCAGAACAGAAAGAGACACTTTGATGCGAACGCCTGTTTTTCTTCTTCTCATGCTTTCTCATGTCTGTTTCAGTATTCTCCACTACGACATAAATGTTGTATGAAAGAATATAGAATAAGAAACTCTTTTCTCCTGCCCTCCCCTTCTCTCCGTCTCTCCAGAGGTTTCCTGACAAATAGACCGGTTTGATCAACCTCAGACACACTTACATTCAGACACACACACATTACACGTGACCGCAGCAGAAGTCCCTCTCTCTTCATTCTCAGTGTCCTCATACTGTGTGTATTTCATGTTTCATGCTTTGTGTCCTTGGTGTACTGTTACATCAATAGGGAAGTGTCTCCCCGAAGGAAATCTATCAATATTTCATTCCATAACTGCTGAAAATGCAAGATCGACAAGCGGGGAAAGAGGCGACGGGAGAGGAGCTCGGCTGTAACAAGAGAGTCGGAACGACTGAATACAGATCCAGAAGTCGGGAGTCTGCAGAGCGGCTGGAGCAACGCTGACTTTCCCTTCAGAGGGGAACGGCAGGTGAGAGTCAGAAGATGGGCAAGGAGTCAATCAGAGCAGATAAATGCAGGTAGACACCAGTTCCAGTTCTAGCAGCGATTCTCCAGGTGTGTGGAGGTGAGGAAGCAGGATTTATCAGCATTTGTACGATTCACCGAGGAGGCGGGCTTTTGGGACCAAACACTCTTGCTGTCCGATCTCATGATCCTGTTTGTTCTAAGCTGACAGGAACGGGAATCCTGCTAATAGATAGCGTCAGATTTCACCCATTTAAACCCGTGTGTGTAGCTACGTCACAGCTTCTTATCACCGATGTATTTATGCGAGGGCTGACGGGGGGATGAGGGGCAGCTGTGACACGGCCGAGGTGCTGCTGATACGGGAACCCTGAGGAGACAGCTGATGGGCAGAACGGTCTTGAACAACATGAGTTGTAAGTCAGGATAATATGGTGTCTATTCCACCTACACAAGTATGTTGTTGGGCTACAATTATCTATTAATCAGATAGACTTCTCCATATCCTGAGCTTAAAAAAGGATAAAAAAAGAAATGGTAGAAGCACCTCGGTAGCCGAACGGTCCCAACCTTCCACCCATGGGTGCTTTGTTGCTTGTCCTGCCCCTCTATCGCTCCCTGTTTTCAGCCCGCCACTACACTCCTCATCCGTCCTATTATAAATCTTAAAAAAACGAGGCAACCCAAAAGTAAAAGGACAAGGAAGACACACAGAAGAGGGGGCCCTGTGTGGTGAAAGTTCATGTTAATACATCTACCCAACATCCCATAGTCTGTGTTACTATGGCACTGACACAGGACTTCAATTAAAACTCACTGGCCACACACACACACACACACACACACACACACACACACACACGGCCATCGTGCAGACAGGCCTATTGATTTTTGTGGTAACACTGTCCTGTCACCACATACAGTGCGAGTCTTCCTCCGTGACCTCCCCTCCCTCCCTCACCCCTCTCCTCGCCTCCCACACATGTGTAAATTATGTGACACCTGACACTACTCACCTCCCCCCTCAACTCTCTGCCACCTCCCCCTTTTTCCTTACCATCTCTCATTACGATCTCCACTCCCCCTTCCTCCCGCCGCTTGTATCCCCTTCCCCTCTCCTCTTCCTCAGATCCTCATTTCAGCTCCATCTCCCTCATTTCCTCCCCTCTCTTTCTCCCGTGCTTTCCCCTCACCCGTTTCCTTTTTTCTTTCAAAAAGGATGATTGTCAGGATGAGAGCGACACAGGCTGGAGGCATGGAGGGGGGGGAGGACATGGGCCTGTTGTTTTGCCAGTGCTAAAACCATGCATAAAAAACACACAACATAGATGCACAGATAAAAAGAAAGGACAAATAAGAGAATGTCTCACAATCCCCCAGAGAGTGAGGAAAAGGAAGAAACAGAGGTTCCCCGCTGCGTTCAGAAGCTTTGGCATTAGTGCTCTACAGTCATGCCAATACATGAACAGCAAAGAACAAGGTAGAGAAGAAAAGGGGAAAATACAGACACAGAAATACAAAGAGAGAGGAAAAATAGGAAAAGGCTAAAAACATCTTCACAGGCTCCAGTAACCTTTCTGACCCGTATGCTTACGGGATCATGTCTTCCTGTTGTCTGATATCATCGGTTAATGGTATTTCAGCACTGAACGTTTTTCATAAGAGCACACATTCTACATACCATGTTTCAGCACTTCCTTTAGCGGCGCAATTTTAATATAAACTCAATTTCAAGACATGAAAAAAAGCAGGTGCTTCAGCCAGTGATCGTCATAAGACATGACAGCCTTCAACCACATTACTGTGAATCCGTGATTCCAGAGCTCGTTTGCTCGTGACCCCTTCACGTGAAGCCGTGTCTACCTGTGACCCTCCATAGCCAGGTGCATGCAGATCAGTTGTGAGCAGGTCAGTCGAAGAGGAATATATTCCCTCGTTGCATTTGAGAAGGTAAAACTACACAGTATTTCACAGAGTGCTAACGACGCTAACGGCTTCCATTCATGTGACGAGTATCAAATGAAGTACTAATTAAGTATTACGCATTAGGACTGGTATTGGTGCTACTATCGCCATTTTTTTTTTTAATTACCCACCCCCTGTTTGTAATCGACAGATCCTTCTTCAACATCAATTTTTACGCCGACGATACAATTTTGTTGTTGAAGATTTATACTCAACAATCAAACTACACAGAGTTAAAAGTCCAGATTTTCTTTCTGCCCCCATTATCACTTGAGTAATTCAATCCAGTGCACATCACCTCCTCAGCATTGTTCCCTTTATTGTAAAGTTACATGGAATTGGAAGAAACAATGGATGTGAAAAAACAATCATATCATAGTAATCATCTCTAAAGCTCGACTGTCGAACTACCTCACGTCGAAAAAGTTTAAAGCTTGTTTCAGTGTATTTACTGATTGAATAAATTAACTGAATTCAAACAAAAAATACTTTTCTTTCAGGAAATAATACCTGACGTTGGCTTCAAAGCCCCATAAAACCTCCTCGTGTGCACCATGACACCACTTTTCTACATGGAAATACTGGATCTCAATATTAACCGTTGAAGAGAGCAGAGTGAGAGAGCAAACAAGGAAACGTGAGTGGGTAGAGGCAAGATTGTAAATGCTGATGTGTTGCACATGTAGAGATCTGAGGTTGAACGTGCAGAAATCTAAAGGAGGTGTGAGAGGTAGCAGAGCAAGAACACGCACTTCTGTCTTTGTGTGAAAATGCAATTCATATTTAAAATGTCTTTTAACTGAACACAGCATGGAATAGAAGAACACAACATGGAAACAGACACACAAAGGCAGACTCTGCATGCAGGTATTCACTCAGACAGCTGAACCAGTTTCAAACTGTAATCTAATACCGCAAAGTGGCTACAACACCTAAAAAAACAACAATATCTCTATCATATCTTGCACTGGTCCAACATTATGTAATGGAACACTGGGGCTTTCCCCCTTTTGATCAGTGCTGTTGATTCAAGCATATCTGGCTAT